>NC_079418.1:32684625-32695602 GCF_026213295.1 Gadus chalcogrammus
CCTTGATTAAAGAATGGCGTCCTCGTGTGCATCTTTAATGGCCTCTCTCAGGCACGTGGATGTGTTGAGAGATAACACTGTGTCATGTAAGTTATTAATGCCGGTTTGGGTGTTTGTGTGTCTGTGTGTACGTGTGTGTGCGTATGTGCGTGTGTGTGTGTGTGTGTGTCTGTCTGTCTATCCGTCCGTGTGTATTGTGTGTCTAGATGCACAGGATAGTGTTGAGGCGAGGAGGTTTGACTTTGAGCAGAAAGGTTCCGGGTTCAATCCCCGGCGTCCGCAGCCTAACCTGTAGGCCCCCTTGATGCCCCTTTGATGCCCCCTGACCCTTGACCCTTAGCTTCTCCTGGACCAGAAGTGTCTGAGTTGCTGCTCTCTTTTTGGAGGACTTCCCAATGTCTGCTCTACCTCAGTAGTACTGCAGTGTTGGAGTACAATAGTACTGGGGTACTGCAGCACTACAGATCTATAGTACTCCAGTACTACAGATCTATAGTACTGCAGTACTATAGATCTGTAGTACTGGAGTACTGGACTGCAGGACTATAGATCTGTAGTACTGGAGTACTGGACTGCAGGACTATAGATCTGTAGTACTGGAGTACTGGACTGCAGGACTATAGATCTGTAGTACTGGAGTACTGGACTGCAGGACTATAGACCTGTAGTACTGGAGTACTGGACTGCAGGACTATAGACCTGTAGTACTGGAGTACTGGACTGCAGGACTATAGATCTGTAGTACTGGAGTACTGGACTGCAGGACTATAGACCTGTAGTACTGGAGTACTGGACTGCAGGACTATAGATCTGTAGTACTGGAGTACTGGACTGCAGGACTATAGATCTGTAGTACTGGAGTACTGGACTGCAGGACTATAGACCTGTAGTACTGGAGTACTGGACTGCAGGACTATAGACCTGTAGTACTGGAGTACTGGACTGCAGGACTATAGATCTGTAGTACTGGAGTACTGGACTGCAGGACTATAGATCTGTAGTACTGGAGTACTGGACTGCAGGACTATAGACCTGTAGACCAGTAGACCTCCTGACCCCTAGACCTGTAGATCAGTCCACCAGGATACTGGACAACCCTCGGCCCTCACTGGGTTGTTCATTAGGTTTTCCTCTCCCTCTGGAATCCCAGTAATCCTCAGCGGTTACACCACGCGCGCCTCCAACACAACCGCCTTGTTTGTGCTCCTAGAGGGAATTACTCATAACCTTGTTGGTCCAAACTCAAGATTATCATTATCTTCTTCAGCAGAGGCTTATCTCCAAAGGTTTTCTTTGATACAGGGAGGGAGGGTAAGAGTCCGGAACTCTCTTTGGCAGAGCCCGACGAAATGTATACGTGGAAACAGTTAAGAGCCGAAGTGGAGTTGATGCATTATCATTGAACGTTTCAAGAGAAGATATTCAATCATCCCACTCAAACTAATCTATTAAATATGGAAAGAATCATGGTTTGTCATACTTCAGTTCAATTAATTACATTTTATTTGTATCGCCCTTTATCACAAGTCCAGTCTCAAAAGGCTTAGTGGGCTGTATATTTATGACCCCCCCCCCCCCCCCCCCCACGTTGACCCTGGCGAGAAACAGAGAAAGAGAAACTCCCTTAATTAGCGAGGATGAAATCTTGAGAAGGAACACAGAGTGGGGGATCCCTCCTTCCAGAGTTATCCGGAGTGCAACGGGTGGCATGATTCACATACTTGTATGTATGTATATGTATATATATATATCATATTTTGACCAGCCTATAGCCTTCCACTTCACCATCTACTCTTAAAGTATGGTGATATGGTGAATAGATCTGGTTGAATTTGACGTGGAAGTCACCTCAGGGTTGTGACTTTATTCCATTCTCTGTGTCACAAAGACAAACTCCTGTGTAGAATTTCATGTCATTTTGAAAATACAAACAACTATTTATCTGCTATCCGTGAAAGAGACGAGTGTGTCGCTCGACTCCTTACCACTGGGGTACTGGTGGGTTAGGGTTGGGGTACTGGTTGACTACGGAGACCGGGCTTCGAACCCAGAACCCTTGGGCGGGGAGAAACACCGCTAGCCCGTTGGCTCCACCCTGGACGGACCCGCTCCTCCTCCTCCTCCTCCTCCTCCTCCTCCTCCTCCTCCTCCTCCTCCTCCTCCTCCTCCTGCTCCAGCCCTCCTACGTCACGCGGTCGCTCTAACGTTTCCTTCGGCCTCAGAGGAATATATTCTGCTCCGCTTAGAGGGCCCGATAATACGATTGGGGATCTGAATCTCATCTAATGTGATTATCACTCTCTATCACTATCATTACCTCTCAGAGCCCCATCCGTCCTGACCATGGGGGGGGGGGGGGGTGCGGGGGGTAATGGGGAAACTCATCTGGCAGCCGTGGTAAAACTCAATCTAGATGCGATCCATTCACATCAGACCTCTATAGAGGAAGTGAAAAGGTCAAGAAACACACTGAGCACACTCCGTTCAAACACATCGACATACGGTCCCAGACATGAGTCACCCGGCATGTGTGTGTGTGTGTGTGTGTGTGTGTGTGTGTGTGTGTGTGTGTGTGTGTGTGTGTGTGTGTGTGTGTGTGTGTGTGTGTGTGTGTGTGTGTGTGTGTGTGATGTTGAAATAGCTTAGAATGGCTAAACAACGTCACAGCTGGTGGTGAAATAGGGGTCCTTAAACACTCAAAGCTCATGACCATACATATCCAGATCTAGATCTATATCTATTTATATATCCACTTGATATGTTGCTGCTGTTCGAATTAACTACTTTGTTATCATTCTTTTTAATCTTTATAATTTTTATGCATTTACATTTAAGACATTTAGCAGAAGCTTTCATCCAACGTGACTTACAATAAGTACATTTGTCATAAGAAGTGGAACAATATATCACTGTTGGTATTGTAAAGATGTTCATAGAATCAAGTGCCAGTACTAACAATCACTAGGTTAACCCATTCCCCGTATACAGCAGTGATAGCTAGCTAATGCACATTCCACACAATTAAGTACTATAAATAAATACAACATACAGTAAGTGCGTACATTAAGTGTGTACATTGAGTGCCAGGACGTACAACATACAATAGTGGGAGGGGGGTACTGGATGGCTATGCAGAGTCTAGGTGAACTCTGAACAGGTGAGTTTTGAGTATGCATGTGTCTTATCAACAGACTCAGAATCTGGAGGGATACAAATAATCTACAAGGGTAATGTTTACAGGAACAACTAAAGTCAAGTTGTTGGAGTCATTCATTGATACACATGTACATTAAACATCATGTCCCACCAGGTCATTGGGTGAATGTTCACTCCGACAGCGACAGAGAACAATACAGATGGGCCCGAGAGGACATCTGTCTGAACTCCACCAGGAACCCAAGACCTTGATGTCTCTTACTTTGAAATCTCAGTACTGACCTGTCAAAGAGGAGTTTTAAGAGGAGATACTGAGGTATTAGAAGAGGAAATCCAGAGATGACCAGCTGCTCTGATGAAGAACAAGGACCTCAGGTGTTTGGAGCTCTCCTGTAGCGACGGTGCTTTGAAGGAAGTAGTGGAGGTTATTCTTTCCTCAGAACATCTGGACCTTGGGCTACACGTGGATACCCCGAGAGTACGGCCTGCTGTTACCGAGCAAGGACTGGTATGTAGCTGAGCTGAGTCGAACATGAAGCTGCAGACTCTGTGACCTTCTGAGAACCTGCCAACGGCCGCATGCACTTCCAGTGCGATCAGCAGAGAGACCCACTGCGCTGCTGGCTCCGACGCTTGGCAGTGCATTGGCGTTAACCCGTGGTAACCGTGGAAACCGTGGAGACCGTGGAGAGCAGTCGATCAGGTCCCGTCAGCGGCGACATCGCGGGCTCCTCGGCCCCTGATGAAGAAGCTCCGACGGGGGGGGGAGACACCATGATCTCCAGCGTCCTCCGCTGGCTCGTGCTGGTGTCCTTCATCGGGCTGACGGTGGGCGGGAACCTGCTGGTGTGTCTGGCCGTGCTGCTGAGCCGACGGCTGCGCCGCCGCGCCAACTGCTTCGTGATCTCCCTGGCCGTCACCGACCTGCTACTGGGGCTGCTGGTGATGCCGCTGTCCGCCTCCCTGGAGCTGCGGGCGGGCGGATGGCCGCTGGGCGGGGCTCTGTGCAACCTCTACATCTCCGTGGACGTCATGCTGTGCACGGCGTCCATCCTCACGCTGCTGGCCGTCAGCGTGGACCGCTACCTGGCCATCTCGCTGCCGCTGGGCTACCACCGCCGCGTGACGCCCTGCCGCGTGGCGCTGGCCCTCGCCGCCATCTGGACCACGTCGCTGACCGTGTCCTTCTTGCCGATCCACCTGGGCTGGAACACGGTCGACTACAGCGTGCAGCACGCCGACTGGGGCGTGGGCACCGCCCAGCAGGGGGTGCGCTACTGCCACTACGAGTGGAACAACAAATACGTGCTGCTCAACGCCTTCGGCACCTTCTACCTGCCGCTGGTGCTCATGTGTGGCATGTACCTGCTCATCTTCAGGGTGGCCCGCGAGCAGGTGAGCCCTCGGGGGGGGCATCACATCCTCTTCCTTATGACGTCACATCCTCTTCCACTATGACCTCATCCTCTTCCTCTGACATCACATCCTCTTCCCCCACTTCCTCCCCCTCCCCCAGGTGCGCCGTATCCGAGCGGCCACGCCCTCCTTCTCCAGCGCGGCCTCGGTGGCGGCGTCGCTGCGCGAGCACAAGGCCACGGTGACGCTGGCGTCGGTGCTGGGCGCCTTCGTCGTGTGCTGGTTCCCCTACTTCACCTTCTTCACCTGCATGGGGCTGCGGGCGGACATGACCCCGCCCACGGCGTTGCACTCCGTGGTGCTGTGGCTCGGCTACTTCAACTCCGTGCTCAACCCCATCCTCTACCCCGCGCTCAACCGCGACTTCCGCCGTGCCTACAGCCAGCTGCTGCGCTGCCGGCCGGACGGGCGCCGCTGCCGAGGGGGGCCGGGGGGCTGCTGCCGGGGGGGCTGCTGCTGTGGGTGGGCGTGGTGGCGACGCCCGTCCAAGCCCCGGCCGCCCGCCGCCCACCACCGCCGGGTGTCGCTGGGGAACGGGCACGCCGCCGCCACCGCCGCCGACGACCGGACGGGCGTGGAGACGGGCGTCGCGGTCGTCAAGGAAACGGCGCCGGCGGGGAACGGAGGACTGGAGCCACAGGAGGCCCCCGCCCCCGAAGATTAGGACCGGGGGTCTGCCCCCTGGGGGGTCAGGGTTAGGACCGGGGGTCTGCCCCCTGGGGGTGTCAGGGTTAGGACCGGGGGTCTGCCCACTGGGGGTGGCAGGGTTAGGACCGGGGGTCTGCCCTCTGGGGGGGTGTGTCTTCCTACAGGGGGGGGTCAGGGTTAGGACCAGGGGTCTTCCTACTGGGGTGCCAGGGTTAGGACAAAGGGTCTACACCCTGGGGGGGTCAGGGTTAGGACCAGGGGTCTTCCTACTGGGGGGGGTCAGGGTGAGGGAGCAGACGTTCCTACTGGGGGGGTCAGGGTGAGGGAGCAGACGTTCCTACTGGGGGGGTCAGGGTGAGGGAGCAGACGTTCCACTGGGGGGGGGTCATCTCGTCCTTTTCAGACGGCTCTGTGATGTTCTGTGGACGTTGAGATGTTTGAATTACTCAAGACTTCCTGCAGGAGAATCCAGCCCAGATAAAACACAACCCAGAGGAATATGTTTTGCTATTCGAGTTCTGAGTCATTTGATGTCGTTTTGAAGATAATCTCTGACGTTGTCTTCTGGCATCACAAAAGACACGTTTCGGTGGGAGAGAAACTGTCAAACCGGATAAACTTTTACAGACAACTGTGCTCAGCTCTGACTATAATCCATATGGACAGCTGTGTGCCCAACCGCGTGTCCACGGCCTGCCAACGTCGGCACGCCATCACACCTTTTTTTTAAATGTCCATTTGTACCTCCTACGAGCAGCGTTCATTTACCTAGACCAAGTGTTTCTCCTCAGCTATGGTTGTTGCCAACGTGTGTCCAACGAGACACCGGTGGTCCCTGCTGTAACTCCTGACCACAAAACTCCTTGGGATAACGTCATTCCTTTTGCAACATTAACTTTGAAGTCATAATTCAACCTCACGTCTGTCACTTATCTCACTGCCATGCGTTGTCGCTATCTAAATCCTCATGTCGCCGTGTTGTTTACATAGCAATCACGCGATAATCGCAGGACCAGCCTGCACACACCGGCTCATGGAGTTCGTTGTTGTGGCCATTTTCCACTAGACAGAGGCTGTGTTGACTCTGGCTTTATTGCTTGGCCTCTACGTCACACGCTCCACTTGTTGTTCTGACAGGAACGTCAAATGTCTTTCGGTTCCCTTCGGGAACGCTGTCAATAAAGTGGGCGGTTGATGAGCTATGCTGTGATGAGAGAGAGGAACAATTGTAGCGTGAACTGTAGTCAGTGGATTACACAACAATCATGTACGTTTGTTACAACACAAGGTATTACGGGAGTGCCTTCCACCTCCCAACACTCGGTTTTCATCTGACCTCAGACCTCCCACATTTACGTTCCTTGTTCTCCTCAGAGAGGCGTCTGTGGGTTACCTCAGCTTACAGGAGCGGTGAACTAATGAGGGTTCAACAGGGTTCTGCAGCGGAGAGACTCAGGCCGGGCGGACGGCGAGTCAGGGCTGATCATTGCCCGGGTCTAATCCCAAGAGACGCCAGCCGTTAAACGTTTGCAGAAGCCTCCCTCTGTACACCACCTTCCTGGTGAATGAGTCGCCAGACGGCCGCGGCTGCTGGACAGACAACAGACGTGTGGGATAAGCTGCTGTTGGAAATCCTGTTTTGTATAAAAAAACATGAGCCACATCTGAAGACAGACACGTAATAAACAGCAGCCTCATCACAGGCATTTCTCTCTGTGTCTTTCTCTCCTTTCTTAAATATTTGCTTTTTGCATTTTCCTTTTGCACTGAATTGTTATAAATAGCCCAACAATAGAAAAAGTGTGTGTGGGTGTTGGCTTGTGTAAGCAGCCTCACCTGGCCCAAGGCAGACTGATTAGACTAGACTAGACTAAAAGGGTGAGGCTGCACACCTGTTGCCCATTTAGCAATCATGGTTAAACCCGCCATCACCGCACGCACACGCAGGGAGATCTCCTGCATGGCACCACATTACCCTGCTGCTGGGTATCGTTATACTCTGCAATGAACTGCTCCAACAGCACCCCCGTGCGGCCTGGTTTGGAGGAGTCCGTAAAAGCCCCCTAGGTTGAGGGTAGCATGTACATTGCTACAGTCTTAAGATAATACGTATATTTGAGTACCTAGAAAAGCGCTTTATAAATCAAATATGATTATTATTATTATTATTATTATTATTATTATTATTATTATTATTATTATTATCATTATTATTATTATATAAGATGGATGAAGTATTCACAGATTGTAAAGAAAAAAAGCAAAATATGTTATTTCATGCGTGTGAAGTACTCGTTTACTGCCAGCAGGCGGCAGTAGCAGGTCGTTTTCGGTCTACCTGTCTTCGAATAAAGAAAAGCCTTCCGTGATTCTCCTTTACGCCTCGTGGTCTTCTTCCGGCTAATTTCCCCAGTGTTCGACCCTCCTCACAACAAATGCAAGCGTACGGCTACGCACCAAGCAATGATGAAAAAGTGTCTAGTGGCTCACACACATTCATGTGGTATTAAGAAATATGGTGTGTGTGTGTGTGTGTGTGTGTGTGTGTGTGTGTGTGTGTGTGTGTGTGTGTGTGTGTGTGTGTGTGTGTGTGTGTGTGTGTGTGTGTGTGTGTGTGTGTGTGTGTGTGTGCGTGTGTGTGTGTGTGTATGCATGCATTTGTATCTCCAATTCCTAGTCTTCTCCATCTCGTCTGCTCCTCCTCCTCCCTGGGGGGTCCCGGTCCACAGTAGACCAGGTCTCCCTGGGGGGTCCCGGTCCGGGTAGACCAGGTCTCCCTGGGGGGTCCCGGTCCACAGTAGACCAGGTCTCCCTGGGGGGTCGCGATCCGGGTAGACCAGGTCTCCCCGGAGGGGTCCCGGTCCACAGTAGACCAGGTCTCCCTGGGGGGTCCCGGTCCGGGTAGACCAGGTCTCCCTGGGGGGTCCCTCAGTCCTCAGCTCCTCGTGGTTCTTAGCCCCCAGCTGCTCCTCTCCCCCTGCGTGACGGCGGCTCCCTGAAGTCTTGGAGCTCGGCCACCTGGCTGCGTGTGGCGTTTCTTTCGCGGCAGCGCATCTGCAAAAGTTACGTGATTGAATCTAAATGGAGTTCCTGTCGATAGATCCGGCAGATAGATATCCCATAATATCCCTTAATACCCGGCAGTAGCCTCCTGGAACAGAGACGGACAGAGCAGCCAGGAGATGAATCTTCTCACTTTCTCTTCAGTAGAACTGGCGTTTTATGAAGTCTAACTGCGCTGCGGGATCGTCTATTGCTTGGAGAGGATGTTCGACTCCCAGCCGAAAGGTTCAGGGTTCGAATCCCAATGTCAGCAGTCTACCTGTAGACGCCCTTGAGCAAAGTTTCCCGCTATATAAAACCTCCTTCAGGTTCATTAGCGGTCTGTGTCATCTAACCACCGCAATGTTAACTAACGTCTCTACAGTATGAAATCCACAAAAGGACTTTCCTGTTTTCCTCTTCCAGAACGTAAACAACCCTTTCTCTTCTGGAATCGGTGCGTCAGTAAGTACATTAAAAATAACGCAATACAAGTACTTTACAAAATGTCTTCCCACAAAAGAGCAAAGTGCTGTATTCCTGTGGTTGACCTTTATGGCAGGTTGGCTCGTTAAATGCTCTCAGGCAGAATCTGCACAACAGAGTGATTCTGACCCGTTGTGTCTAATGGACGTTTGAGTGGAGCGAGGGTCCAGACAGGTGCTGTCCTCTGATGACCTCCACCTGAATCCACTCCACAAAGCATTTGCTAAACAGTGAATAGTAAGCAATCTAATCCATGGATCGATGGAGGAGAACATAAGCTTGTTGTAGCGTCGCTCTCATTGGACATCAGCGCTTGAAGAAGTGCTTCGGATCGACTGAGTCCGTCTCAATTTCTTTCTCTTTTACAGCTAAACCTTTGATCTCCTCAAAGGTTTTTTTAAATCCTCAAAATCTATGGAATTGTGTGCGATCAATTATTCATATGAAGACACTGAATCTGAGAGATCTGTTCTGCTTCAGAGGAGTTTTTGTAACTTTATTTCCACGGGCGCCAGTCGATGCTCTGCTCTTGGACCGGTTCCTCGCGGTGAGCCTCTTATAAATACCCATCCACCCCGCTTTTGGCTGCCTTTTCCAACTCTGAGCTTCTTCGGAAATGTGGCTCTACCGCTCTCTCCTCCTACACTCGGGCTCCACAAATAGTCACGACAACACAGCACAGCCCACCAGGTCGCTTGTAGCAGGACATTAATTACTCCAGTATTACAAACCCGCTCCAACACCTTACCTCCCACTGAAACACGACCGCAAAGAAGACCACAGCAGTGCAAGGCTCTGTGCGTCCGTTTGTATGCCAATGCGCGCCCGCGCGCGCGCGTGTGTGTGTGTGTATACGTGTGTGTGTGCGTGTGCGTGTGCGCGTGCGTGTGTGTGTGTATATGTGTGTGTGTGTGCGTGTGTGTGTGTGTGTGTGTGTGTATATGTGTGTGTGCGTGTGCGTGTGCGTGTGTGTGTGTGGATGTGTTTGTGTGTGTGCGTGTTTGTGTGTGTGTGTGTGCAACCCGGTATCACGCCAAGGCGTAAAATAGATACGTTTGTCCACATCGCAAGGCGTGTTCAGGGTCACGCTTTGCCTGACCAAAGCGTGACCCTGAACACGCGTCCTTCTCCATTCGAAATGAATGGGGGAATAGCACCAACAGGGGGCGATACGTTCTCCTAGCATTTGGTGAAATTGTTACGTAGCCATATTAATCGTTATTATCTGAATGGGAAATGCAATATTTTAGGACAGATACACCATTAAACTCGTTTCTAATGACATTTCTAGCGAGAAATTTACATTTTCCCTCGCATAATCTTCTGTCAGTGAATGTGTATGATCTTTATTAATCTTTATTATCTGAATGGGAAATGCTATATTTTAGGATCGATTCACCGTTAAACGTGTTTCTAATAACATTTCTAGCGAGAAATATACTTTACTTGGATAATCTTAATCTTTAATGATATTGTAATAACCACAGGGGAGGTATTGAGCGAAGTAAGCTTGATAGCAGGTTTATTGGATTCCACAATCGGACAGGCAGGCACAGCTCCACCGGAAAACAACCAAAACTCCCGCCCGGAAGGAAACCCCCGGAACCCCCTCTCAGAAGGCCCGCCTTTTCATCCCAAACCCTGTGACGTGAAACACGTTTATCTGAGAGCCAACCCAAAAATCCTTAAATAGTTTAACCACATTAAGAAAAATACATTCGTTAATTTTTTTTATTAGTGACGCCACAAGTTTTGCACATTATCCAAACAGAATACCTGAAATGTTGATATTTCAGCCCTTTCAGCTTAAAACAAGATAAAATGACAACCTAACAAGAGTGAAAAGTTTGGGTTAGGTGACCTATAGTTCAAAGATGTGGTCAGGTAGACTAAATAAAAGTGTATTCCCAATTGCTCCAGGACATTCGTGTAATTTACTTGGGAGCTCTCCCTCAAGCCTAGAGAGACATCAGTGTTGAACCACCAACTGAAAGGGTATTTGCCATTAGTATGAGTGACAACATTTCATGGCTATTAATTTAGTTCATTATATTTAGCCGATTTGAATAGACTTTTCTAGCAGGTGAGGCTGTCAAATAACCAAATATGGAGCAACTGCAAAAAGTAAATTTGCAGCATGACCAAATTATACAAAAAGTATAGGAACTGTTCTAGCAGATACGTTTTAGAAGTCTCTTTTGATAGGCAGGGAATAATTGTCTTTGTCAC
>NC_079418.1:32695702-32698202 GCF_026213295.1 Gadus chalcogrammus
GAGGACGACGAAGATGAAGACGACGAGTGAGTAAAAACGGCAGCGCGGACAAAAAGTTGAATTCATAATCTTTGTCGATGAAATAATAATCTCTCTTCTCTCTCCGTCTTCATCAGAGACGACGTGGAAGACTCTCCTGTTCCGGTGAGTTTCTAAAAACTCTTCTCACTTTCCGCTTCACGTTTCTTATCCAGTTCAAATGTTTACCACGCTCAATGTCTGGTTAATCGAGCATCGACCACCAACTTGTTGGTCTGGTCCTTTCCTCTCCTCACTGTGTACTTTATCTGTTCTCCCTGCAGGTGAAGGCCAAGCCTGCGCCCAAAGCTAAGACCCCCGCACAGAACGGCAAGGGTGCCAAATCCACCACACCCGTCAAGAACTCGGTAGGTCCACGTTCTGCGTTTTGTATATTCATTGAGGCGGCAACGTTTGCTCATCCACCATCCACTGCATAGTTTCTATATTATATTAATGGCTGCCCCGGAGCAAGTCGATCCCCCAAATGGTCCACATGGACAGCCTGACCTCCATCTTTGGGCCGACGCCCTGACCCCCTTGCAGTCTATTAAGCCGACCGGTTCTGCTGCCAGTGCTTTACCGGTGTGCAAAGGCTGCATACAGCGACTCATTGGTTTGTGTATGTACTCAGCTGGGCAGTGCTGAGAGCTTTAAAGGGACCATTGAGACAAACCCCGCCCCTATGGCCACTGGATGGCTGAATCCACTGCTTTCCATTTAAGATGAAAAGGGTCTGCTAATGAACTGAATGGTAGACGTCCCCTAACTGAGTGTTTCTCCGCAGCCCAAGACGCCCACCAAGACTCCCACCAAGAGCCCCAAGACCCCCAAGAAGACCCCCACCTTCGAAGAGGCCAAGCTGCAGATCCTGGCGTCCATCAAGAAGGTTCGTGAATCTGCTCTGGGGTCTCGACGTCTCTGATGACGTTGTGAGTCGTGATGATCCACGACCAGCGGATCTATCTAACCCACTATCAAACCATCAGAATAACCAGTCCTCTGTGTCTCTGCAGGGCCAGCCCCTCCCCAAGCTCCAGCCCAAGTTTGAGAACCTGGTGAAGAACGCTTACAAAATTTCGGACGCCAAGGTACAGAACATTGATATACTCAGTCATGTAAACGTGTTAAGTGCTTCAGACGCTGTGTGGAGCCGCCACGCTCACGGCTGCCTCCGTGTGTAACGCCGTCTCCTCTCTGCCCCAGGTCCTTGAAGATCTCTGGAAGTGGAAACAGACATTGACAGAGTAAAGCACCAACCCCCCCACCCCACCCCCACGTTGTTTCAAACCTGAGGTGACCGGTGTCCCCACACCGCTGACCCCTCAGACGTCCGGCCGCGACGCCGCCTATCCAAAGCGGGCGCGAGGCGTGATTGGCATTTCTGTAAATAAAAAAACTGTTCTATCGTTAAATGGCTCCTGAACTATGAAGGCGGACTCCAGTGCCTTGTTCCGTTTGTTTTTAATTAACTGCTGAATAAATTGACGAGGTCCACATGCACAGTCGCCCTTGTCTTCAGTACGGAGTTGGAGGTTCGAGACTCGCCGGTTTCAACCCGTTACATCAGCTTCTTTTACGCTCAAAGATGGACTAATCTGTTGTACAGCACAGTCAAAGTTTGCGGTACCAAGCGTAGTTGTAAAGCATTTTGTTAGTCGCTCAAATGATGATGGTTACTTCCTGTTCAAACCCTTGGGCAGAAACATCTAGTGCTCTGGCTTTGGTACCGTTTGTTATCTGAAGTCTGTTTTGATCGATTGTGATTCGTGCCCTGAGAGCTTAACGAGGCAGGTTCTATTTTCCGTCCCAAGTTAATCAATGGCGAATATTCATGAAGCGCTTAAATTGTACTTTAAGAATTAAGTTGCTTAAATTGTAATGTCTGCCGTGACATCTGCATGACGCCGTTTGAACCCAAACCATTCCACGCTTTGATTTGTTATTTTGCTGCAACGTTTATTTGAAATCAGCATTGAGATTAGTTCTTCACATGTATGTAATTAGACTGTTTTGCAATGGATCTTGTATAGCGAAGATTTTTGGAACCTCGTTTGTTACCTGACATATGCAGCTGTCCACTTAATACATAAAGACTTCAAGATCTATGGCTGTGTTTTCTCTTTTGCATCGTATTGATTATTTTTGTTTCAGAAATGTTTCAGTGACACACACGTAAATTCAGCTGCATCTTGGTTAATTTACATGTTAATATAGAGGGTTATACTGAAATCCTGATAAGTTTATTTCAGGTTAAGAATGGACAGCGTTGAGCTTGGAAGTCCTTCATCTCAATTGATCAAACTTAAAAAAGATGTTGAATGGCATATTCATGATAAAATGCACATGTTTTCGAAACATTAAATTTACATTTTATAATCTGAAAGACAAGCATATATTTGAAGCTATTGCTGATAAAATATATCCATCTAGCATTGTGACTAGTTAAAGCCGTTTTCAAGATAACGTTTACTTCTAGGTA
>NC_079418.1:32703202-32705702 GCF_026213295.1 Gadus chalcogrammus
GTATGTATGTATGTATCATTATGTATGTATGTATGTATGTATGTATGTATATATGTATGTATGTATGTATGTATGTATGTATGTATGTATGTATGTATGTATGTATGTATGTATGTATGTATGTATGTATGTATGTATGTATGTATGTATGTATGTATGTATGTATGTATGTATGTATGTATGTATGTATGTATGTATCATTATGTCTGTATGAATGTATGTATGTCTGTCTGTCTAACTAACTGTCTTTCTATCTCTCTCCATCCATCCATCCCTCTCTCTCTCTCTCTCTCTCTCTCTCTCTCTCTCTCTCTCTCTCTCTCTCTCTCTCTCTCTCTCTCTCTCTCTCTCTCTCTCTCTCTCTCTCTCTCTCTCTCTCTCTCTCTCTCTCTCTCTCTCTCTCTCTCTCTCTCTCTCTCTCTGTCTTTCTATCATACAGATGCTTGGACGGTTGTGAGATGGCCAGAGACCAGAGACCAGAGACCAAAGACCAGAGACCAGACCAGAGACCAGACCAGACCAGACCAGAGACCAGAGACCAGAGACCAGACCAGAGACCAGAGACCAGAGACCAGAGACCAGAGACCAGAGACCAGAGACCAGAGACCAGACCAGAGGCCAGACCAGAGGCCAGACCAGAGACCAGGGACCAGAGACCAGAGACCAGACCAGACCAGAGACCAGACCAAAGACCAGACCAGAGACCAGGGACCAGACCAGAGACCAGACCAGACCAGACCAGAGGCCAGAGGCCAGTTGCCTCATGGAGCTGCTGACAGCACCACCGATGCCAGCAGCTCCGTCAGTTGGGTCCTGTGTTTGACGCCGCTCACAAAGCTTCTGTCTTCAGGAGAGACCAACAGATCTAGGAGCAGCCTCACCTTTAGGGAGTGAGCGTGTGAGCGGGTCGACGATGGACAGGAAGGTCCTCTTGTTACAGCACAGAACCCGTCCACCACCATCCCACGCTACCTCCTGGTTCGTTTGAATCAGACACACACATGAGCTCCGGCCAGAGGAATCCATCTTATTGTGGGGGGAGGGGGGCTCTTATTGTGAAAGGCCCCGCGTGCAGGGGGTTAATGTCCCGTAATGGCTGCGGCGGAGCTGTGGTCGTGCCGGGGTGGAGAGAGAGAGGGGATAAATACTTGACTGATTACTGGTTCAAAGGGGAGGACATGTGTTCACAACGTTTCAGACGTCAGCGCAGAGCTCCGCATGCCTTTGGAAAGAGCATCTTTAAAACGACGGAAGACGAGACTGCTTCTACATGGTTCAGCCTTTTTAAGATGTCAGGCTATTGTATCAGTGTGTGTGTGTGTGTGTGTGTGTGTGTGTGTGTGTGTGTGTGTGTGTGTGTGTGTGTGTGTGTGTGTGTGTGTGTGTGTGTGTGTGTGTGTGTGTGTGTGTGTGTGTGTGTGATAGAGATGTACGTGTCTGTCTGTCTCTCTGTCCGTCCCGACGGAGAGCTGTCCAACTTCACTGCATTTCACTTTCCCCAGCATATGGAAAACCCTGAGGTGTGATGCAATCTCCGAAGCTTTCCAAATCAGTTTATTAGTAAACAAGGGTCTGAGATTTCAAATGAACGCATGATTTCACGCTGTCATCGCCATGGAAACTCTCCAGACACCATCCCGGTGTGCGTGTAGCCTACCTGCCGATGCCGCGACCAGCGTAGGACTACATCGACCACCGCATCACAAGCACCGCCTCTGTATCAAACATGTGAGCAATTATGGAATCACGCTCTCCCCCCCGTAGCTCCCGGCTCTAACGGACCGAGTTACAGAGGAGGTCTGATCGCGCCCTGCTCCCAGTCAACAGGCCATCCCTCCCACTAAAACAGATCCACCCTGATGGGCTCTGGCACCACGAAGCTCTCTGGGGAGAGGCGGATCGGGTGTTTTCTCAGAGCGGATCGGGACGCGAGGAGTGATCGCTTTATGTAAAATAGACAGCAGTAATACTAAATGCATTATCCCCAGGAGGGGGAGCAGCCGTGTGATGGTTGAGTGCACGGCTGATCTTTCTGCACACTAATGGCTGAGCCAGAGGAAGCAGGCGGAGATCAAACGCCCGTCTGCCCGTCTGTCCGGCGGTGCTGCCGTCTGTCTGCAGACGTCTCCCTCTCTTCGGAGGCCCGGTTCCCGGAGTCCGTCCGCGGCGCTCCGCCTGGTGCTTCCTGCTCCCCCTCCAGATGTTCCCCTCCCTCGTACCCAGGCCGCCTTGCCCCCCGTGTTGGGGTCCGGACGGCGCCCGGCGAGAGGCGCCCCCGACGGCAGGCCGGCGCGACCCCACAGGACGTGTTATGAGGTTCTTCAGAGAGCGTCGTCAGACATTAGGGCTGCTCACCACAAAGCCACAGCGTGGCGTGCAGAGCGGGGACGTGGGGTCGGCTTAGCTCAGGAGGTAGAGCGGCTGAGTTGTAACCGGACGGCTGCTAGTTGGATCCCCGGCTCCTCCTAGCTGAGTGCCAAGGTGACCCTGAGCGAGACGC
>NC_079418.1:32708202-32720702 GCF_026213295.1 Gadus chalcogrammus
TGGCTCGTGAACAGTAGGTTATTAAGTTTGCTCTATGAGGCCGTTTATTAATGGCTGTTATTTGTCGTTGAGGGATATGTTGTATTTTTGAGGACGATTCAAGTTATTCAGCAAAGAAACAATTGATTTAATTGAGGTCATCTACCTTTTTTGTAAATCCATATTTCTTCTTTGTAGATTTGAATAATTTATTATGGCACCTTAATTAAATGTATGGGTTTGTTTGTTTAAACTAAATCACCTAAATAAGAAATGGAGCCTAATCACGGATTGTTGATTTGTTGTTTTTTCTCATTACAATCTTCAAATGACAAACCACCATTCTGGAAATAAGTATTTTACTTTTGCATGTCATCCGTCCCTACTGTTTTAGCGTCTTGATCCAGAAATAAATAAAATAAAATAAAACATAGACGAATGACTTAAACGTGATCTGAGGACCGTAACCAAATGGCGTCTAACACAAATAATATAATAAAATTAGTATGTTATTATAGTAATATAATAATATTGAGTTTATATAATCTTGTTGGGGAACAAAGTAGGCCTACTTTGTTAATGACTTTGTGGAAACTATGTGCGCATTGTGCACGTCGAATAACTTTAGTGCATATACCTGTTTTGCATTAGACAACATATGGTAATATAGTTCAGTGAAGTATATTACACATCAGGGTTTATTATACAAATAATAAAGTAAGTAGCTCATAGCAGAGATAAACGTATAAACAGGGAGGAAGATTGATGTAGGAGAGGAAGAGAGGAATAAAGGAGCTTTTAACAAGAAACTGATTTGACAACAATAACTACTCTGCCTTCCGCATTGCAGCCGAATAAATAAATCTGACAAATGATGCGTCTGTCTTCATACCGGAGCAGGAATCGTGTCTCTCTGTCTGTCTCGTTCATAAAGGCCCCGTTAGAGGGTTTATTAAAAACAGGAGAAGACCCGTGGAGGTCATGGTCCCGCTGCGTCCGAAAGGACCACTTAAAACCCATCACGTTCTGGACACGTCTAATTCATCATCCTAGTTATGAATAGATCACAATGATTTTAAATAATAAAAGCAGCCGGTAGACTACGCACCCGGGTCAGAGTGATAAATAGCCCGCGGCCGCTGATTGGATTAGGGCTGACGACGAGATATTGCGGTCGGGATTTCCGTTGGCGTAAACTTGTAAAATATACAAGTTGTAAAATCGATTCTAATGATGGGTGATCTATCCATCTCAAATCAGAGGGAATCTTTGCGTGTGTTTGTGCGTGTGCGTGTGCGTGTGTGTGTGTGTGTGTGTGTGTGTGTGTGTGTGTGTGTGTGTGTGTGTGTGTGTGTGTGTGTGTGTGTGTGAGAATGTGTGTCTTTGTGTGTGGGTGGGTGATTGTGTGTGTGCGTGCACGTGCGTGCGTGCGGGTGTGTAAAAGACGGGCCGCAGCTCACTGAAATATTTATTAGGCAAGTTCCGAGAGGAGCTTTAGGGGACGGAGGATGAATGATGAGAATGACAATGAAGATATAGATAAAACATATTCAATAATATAGAATGAAGATATCTGTCTTATCATATAGAATAGAGAGGAGGGGAATTAGAGAGGATGAGGAACACATGCTTTTAATCATAAATATATAAAATGTGTGTGTGTGTGTGTGTGTGTGTGTGTGTGTTCGTGTGTGGGTTGGCATTTTTTATTTTACTATTTATATTTTTTTGCGCCATGTATGAAAGATATTTCAATACGAGCTCATTTCCCTTCACGAGGAAGTCCAGCCATACTCCGTTTATGAAGCCTAAAATAAGATATAGTCACAATCGATTTAGGAGGTTTTCCTTTCAATTCTACGTTAAGCGAATTTTTTCCTTGGCGACCATGTGATGTCATGCTTCTCTGAAAGTATGTATTATGAACATGTATGAATAATACATTAATATAGCTAAATATACCCCTTAAAATACAAAACTTTACAGAAATGACTATGCTGGTAATTCTCATATAACGAGCAATATACCTGGCCGACCGACACCATTTGTTCCCTAAACTGACCACCAGATGGCGACACAACCCCATGAACGAAGCCTTCGTTAATCTGCCAACAGCTCGATGATCTGTCAGCGACGCGGTCGACGCCCACCAACCGGAACGGATTCCGGTTTCTTTCACTAGTTTCACATTGGCATATTGATTCACACGCCACATAAAACAAACAAAAACTGATGGCAGTCATGGCATCAATTTACCTAAGAAAAAAGGTTTCAAGAGGCATCACAATGCAGGGGAATCGTTAGCGACTGCTGGGAAAATGTTTTCTGGCATTACTAACCTTAATAAAATGAGCTCACAATGGAACATGCTTTCGTTAGGAGGCCATTCATTTGCATGTATAATACATAATCCAAGGTTTGAAAAGGGTTTTGAAGTCCGGTCAAATCTGCTCCAACATTTTAACTTTCTCACTCCGGCATTCTATTCCAACTATCTTGTTACGTTAGTAGATATTTTGCCGACTCATCCTCCCAGGAGCGTATTAACCAATCTCTAAATGGTCTGCTAGAAAGTGGAAAATAATGGCTTACCTCACAAGTGGTTTCAGAGACAGGTCAAAGTCTCCTTAAGGGAGGGGAACTTAGTCAACAAAGCACTTCCAGTCATGACAAATCATAAAGGTTTTGTTTGTTTATTGGATTTTATGTACAGGGAACCTAAAATATAACACAAAAAATAAAGCAGTAAAAAACATACAAAGTCCAATTCACGATGACAGGGGGGTTCTGAGCGTATCTGGAGATCAAAACGTTGGAAACTACCACAAAGGTTTGGTACGTGATGGTCACGGACACTACCACAAAGGTTTGGTACGTGATGGTAATTAGCTCTAAAGGGTGTGAAAGGCACAGGGAGGTTTTTTTATTTTCTTCTAATCAGACACCGTTGGCTAATTATCTCGTACAGAAGAGTCAAAGTTATACACAAGAATTAATCGGTATAAATAAGGTTTTAAGGCGGCCGGGGTGAGGCAGAGAACTGAAGGGTGAGCGTTTCCTGAGGGAGGGAACCAGACAGAAATGTCTAGCATGCGGCATGTGAGAAATGTAAACATACCACAGAACATGCAAGTTTTCCCGACTGCCTAACCTAGTTTGAGTGACCCCTGTTAAAGGGGGTGGGACTTCCTGTGTTCCCTACGGAGATTTGATCAGGCGGAAGCGCAATGCCCTTTACAGAGGGATCAGACCCCATGCCAGCTTCCTCCCTTCCACTCAGAGGCACGCCTAACCTACTGGATCCAAACTGGCCTCTTGGCTTTTCAAAATAAAAGATACGGTTTAAAACAAAGTTAAACACTTTTAAAAAGGCAAAACATAAAATACAAGGCTCCTGCTAAAATTGTATAAAATAACTAAACATTTTAAATGGCGGCTGGGCGGTACGGTAAGCATAAGAACACAGAAAAACAGTGTGCTTCATGTGTCGGTTCAAACTCTTGTTTAGCTGGTCGTGCCGGGGATTCGATCAGACGTACTCCTTGCTGCTGCTGGGAGGGCGGTGGGAGATGGGGTAACTGGGCTTCGACTTGCCCCGGGGGCAGGAAGCAGCCAGCATACCGCCACCGATCACGTCCAGGAAGGACCCGGCCCAGGCGATGAAGATGGCTGACCCGAACTCATACCTGGAGACGGAGAACGCAGACGAACGTCAGGGCTGGTTGAAGATAAACAACAACGGACAACCAGGAGGAACCCCGGCCTACAGCCTCGTCATGCCCTGGCCTACAGCCTCGTCATGAACCCTGACCTACAGCCTTGTCATGCCCGTTACAATTAGCCAATTAATTTATTTATGCTTTTATCTAAAGCGACTTACAATGAGTGTATTTAAATCCCCAATAGAGAGACAAAGCATTTTACAGGAGAGCAAGGGCATTCAAAGGCCAGGGTTGGAGGTGGCTTCCCCTACATGTATACAGTACAACCCCTCCCTCAGTGAAGCGTGTTGGGTGCAGAGTCTCCGTCAGGCGGAGCGGGACCTACTTGGTGTTGACGGGGGTGAAGGGGTTGTAGAACTCGCGGATGATGTTGTGGGCGAACCAGGAGCAGGCGACGATGGCCGCGAGAGCTGAGGAACAACACGCAGGACGTTACAATCATGAGAAGACGACTAGACAGTGCATTAGCACCCTCATCTGCAACTATGGTCTAGAAGTACAAATCACTAATTACATGAACAACTACAACCCCAGATCAACCTGGCCGCACGCCCCATCAAAACTACACTCTCCTCAAACCTGGCCATAACAAAACACAAACTACAATCAACAAAACAAAAAATGATGACAATATAAAGGAGAAACCCAATAAAATAAATAAAATAAACTACAACCAGTGGTGCTACAACCCCCATCAAAACTAGACTTCAATAAAACTAGAACCAACAAAAACTGCAACCCGGAGCTCAACACGGAGCCCCCAGACCCCCCGCTCACCCCCTATCAGCAGGATGATGCCGCCGGCCATGGCGATGCGGGACTTCTTGGTCTTGTCGTCTCCGCCACAGGTGGTGCACTTCATGCCCATGGTGGCCACGCCCAGACCGGCCCCCGTCACAATGATACCCACGATCATGAGTGCCCGGGTGGCCTGCAGAGAGCCTGAAGACACAACAGTTAGTTAGCTAGGGCCTTTAGCATACGTCCTTTAGCAGACAGGCCTTACATAAGTACATTTGATATAAGAAAGTGAAACAATATATCGGTCGGCACACACACACACACACACACACACACACACACACACACACACACACACACACACACACACACACACACACACACACACACACACACACACACACACACACACACACACACACACACACACACACACACACACACACACACACACACACACACACTGCGGGCTACACCAGTCTTTAAGATCATTTATCAGATCTCATTTTGACTTATTTTAGATACAGATCATTAAGGGTGTAACCCTAACCCTGAAGGTTAATACACTGGGAATCGAACCCAGTGCCTTTAGGGTGGTCACCAAGACAACACTAGCCAGCCTCCAGTATTTTGGTAAAAACAAATACTGTTGCCGTTTTCAAATGTAAAAAACACATACCCTTCAAGAGGGGAGAATAGTGCCGGCCCTGAGAGGGAATGAGGCAGGAATGTGAGGCTGTACAATACAGTAGCTCAGTTATTGATTGATTACCGCTGGCACCATCTACACAGAGAGATGGGGGGGGGGGAAAGAAAGAAAGAAAGAAAGAAAGAAAGAGCGAGAGAGACTCCCAGCAGGGGCGAGCGACTGCCAGGGAGAACAGTGGTTCCTAGAGTCTCCAGGCAACACCCTCTACACACCAGCCACAGAAACCAGTTTCATAGGGAGAGTGGGGAGGCGGGGGAGGAGAATGAAACTCAGGGGAGGAGAATGAAACTCGGGGGAGGAGAATGAAACTCGGGGGAGGGAGGCGGTGTGATGTCAGCCTGAACCGGTCTAACCAGGTGTCGCATTTCACCTGAGAGGAAGGCACTCCTTAGGAGTCCATCTCCCTGCAGGTGGAAGTCTGAGCGGAAACGCTGCTGCTGCTAAACACTGAGTTCTGACTCAATTAGGAGTTCATGTAAGCAGTTTGGTACTCCATGTAACCAGGCCACCACAACATGAAGAACCACTCACGTGCACAACAACTCCATTGTTTGTCTAGGAGGCTTTGATGCAATTCCACCCGAGCGTCCGTACAGCAGCCGGCAGTGGTGGAGGAATGACCGGGCCTTGCGTACCAACTCATTGGATCACTTCTGTAATCACACAGCTATCAAAGCTGGCTTGTTTTCATGTTTGCAGAGTTGATAAGGCCTATTTTGGCACAGATATCTTATCAAATGTTTGGATAAATCAAACAAAAGGCTAATTAAATAAACGCTTCGCTGGGAATTGGAGCTGGATGCCCATCGAGGGTAGCTAAACACAACCTGGTCTACATAACGACTAATTATTGAATACATACGCCTCACAAAACGCCCTTTCATCTGAGGTTGTTTTTTTTCATTCAGAAAGGAGTGGTCGTCTTGCGCATTCAACAATGACTGAGATACACATGGACACTAACAATTAGGACGCCATCACAGTGGTTGGGGTTGGTGGGGGTTAGTCCGGTTAGTGTGAGAGGGGGAACTGAAGGAAACAATGTCCCCATTGTCTTAATTATTGACTAGCTGTGAAATAAAAGTCCCCTGTAAAATCCGAGGTGGTTTCGACTTTATATTGCATCCATTTTATAACCTTTGGGTTTGGTGACTCAGCCTCATATTCAGGCCACTGATGTGACGGTAAACAAACCTTGTTGTGACAACTTTAGACGACGGAAAAAATGAAAAGGTAAACTTTAGACGCCGGAGGCGCTAAAGTACCAGGTGCATGCGGAAGTAGAGACCCTCAGTGTGAAGAACTAATTATCTACCAACATCTGGTCAGGGGAAAGCAGACCGCGTTGGAAAGAAGACAAAGACGGAGGTGGAAAAATAAAGTGCACCTTGTTTAAATGAACTACTGTAGAAAATCAAATCCGTTCAACGGTCCCACCATTCAATCTGCCAAATTAACCTTTTTAAATACACACTGATTTGTTAAAGTGTTGTCAAGATGTGTAGGTCAAAGTTCGTCGAAAGAAGCCCATAAACGGAGCTACTTGGAGAGATAAGGCTGGTTTAAACACTTGTTGGAATCGGACAGCTAGGAGGGGGTGGGCCACCAGGGGGCCACCAGTACGCCACAGGCCCACGGGCCTCTCCGGGGTTTGGGCGCCAATGGAGAAAATGAACGCAACGCGTAAAAGTCAAGTTGGACACTTACTGTCGAGCTGCAGGATGGAGTCGTACGCCTTGCACTGGATCTGACCCGTGCTCTGGAAGGCGCACGACATCCAGAGTCCGGAGTACATGGAGATGGCCGTGATGATGTTGTCCCCGACGTACGCGGACATCTTCCACTGGGGCAGGATAGTGCCGATGATGAGTCCGATCAGGCCAAGGAGCGAAAGGGCGAAGCCCAGGATCTGCAGGCCCGAGTTGGCCATGGCGAGCCTTCAGAAAGGAGTCGGAAAGAGGTGCGACGGAGAGAATCCACCTGCCGAAGAGTCTGCGCAGGAAATCTGAAGGTGAGTGGATTACGCGGCTTTCCTAAAGCGATCGGTGTGTGTTACTCTGTCCTTGTGGTCAAATTCGCTGATCTAGTAACTTGTGAAGTTGTTGGAGAGATGTTGACTATTCGCTCCGTAATTGAGAGATCTCTATTTGAGGCGCACCTGTTGTCCGACCGCACCTTGAATGAGGAGGGATTAGCGTGAACGAGCTTTTTTAGGCAGTTTCTGTTGCGGAGGGGGCGGGGACGCGCACGTAGTTTCGACTCATCTGCGTCGTCTCCTCGTGATCGACGGTTTCAGGACGTTACCCTCAGTCACCCACAGGTACACACCCATAAGTGTGTGTGTGTGTGTGTGTGTGTGTGTGTGTGTGTGTGTGTGTGTGTGTGTGTGTGTGTGTGTGTGTGTGTGTGTGTGTGTGTGTGTGTGTGTGTGTGTGTGTGTGTGCGCGTGCGCGTGGGTGTGTGCGTGCAGGTTAGGTCAGGACAGTTAGACTATTTTGGGCATCAGAAAAAAAGTTCCCACTCCTTAGGCTCATTTGACCTTCGAGGAAGATTTAAATCTAAACAAGACTTAGCTGAAACCAGCTTTAGATTGATTCAGTTTCTGTGTAAATCACAACATTAAAACACGTGATCCACCTCAATAATTGACTTGATGAACTGTTGACTAACAGGTAAAGGGTTAATTGTGAACCTATACCTAACATGAGAAGTCAATGAACAACGTTTGAAAACCCTCCATTGTTTAGTGAGCTTATTTTTAAGGTGTGATTTCTGATCTGAACTGATAAGAAAATGACATGATGGAAATGAGATGATGTAAAAACACCTGGTTTTGTCATTGTAAGGTGGCGTGTGGCCATAATAATGAATATAAATATTGTTTAAACTCCAGCTGATTGGCCTCATAACTTTGCTTCATCTTGACAGAAGGATATTAATATTATCTATTATTTTGTTACTGGTAATCTGTTTGAAATGAGGGAGAGGAGATGAATGTGATACATGAACAAAATATGTATGTTCATATTCATATTCTTCTTTGTCCAGCAAAACAAATATGTCTGCCTGTGCACAGAGTGAAACCTTGTGTTCCAATAAGTACATTTCAAACGTACCTACGCACGCTCACACACACACACACACACGCACGCACGCATGTGCGCGCGCACACACACACACACACACACACACACACACACACACACACACACACACACACACACACACACACACACACACACACACACACACACACACACACACACACACACACACACACACACACACACACACACACACACACAGTTCCCTATGTAAATCCCCACTCATTGTCCAGAGTAGGTCGCTTCCTATCTCTGGACGCGCGTTGAGACCTGTGACTCTGGCTTCATTTGAATGAACGTCAGGTGTGTTTACCGGCACACCTGTGGTTACTCAGGGGTGCAGCGAGAGTAGGTGGGAGGGGTTTGGTCAGGGGGAAGGGGGTGGAAATGGTATGATGTAGTACTATCTATCACATTACTCATCCCCATCAAAACGTCAACAATATCTGTCTGTTGTTTGGTCGTTAGTAATAGTACTGGCTGTTTCAGAAGTACCAGTAGATTTAGTCATCATAGCTGTTGTTATTGTTGTAGTAGTAGTGGTAGTAGTAGGCCTATTATTAGATTTAATAATAGTATTATTAGTAGAGGTATTACTACTAGTATGAGCACTAGTAGTAGTTGTATTATAATAGTATTATTAGTAGAGGTATTACTAGTAGGAGCAACAGTAGTAGTAGTAGTTGTATTATAATAGCATTATTATTAGTGGTATTTTATTTATTTATTTCAGAACAATACACATTAATAAACATGTACAGCAGTAGCCTAAACATAAATGTGCCAGATTGTAGCCCAGAGGCTAATTTCCATCTGTAGACCTAGTAGGAGCAGCAGTAGTAGTAGACGTAGCGGTAGTAGTAGGCCTAGTTGTATTATTTGTAGTGGTATTACTGGTAGGAGCAGTAGCCAGTAGCGGCAGAAGTAGGAGTTGATTTTGTATCTGTAGTAGTGATCTTAACTTCAAAAACAATAATACAACAGTGTAACGGGGTGTCCCCTTCTGTATGCATTTAAAGATCACGCCTCATCTGTTATGACAGATACTGTTGGAAACTTTGGTGCAGCTGAGTTTGCGTGTGCAGGTCTGTCTCTCCACAGGTTCCCACATAATGAGAGCGCCGGTCTCCACCGGTCCGACAGGTTTACAACCAACCGCCACACACCCTGCTGGCCTACAGAAGCCTGCAAGGCACATTTCCAATCCTTACAAACTGCAATCAATCGGGGAGAAAACGTTCGGACTGTAGATAAACGTTTCTATGGCTTTCACGGGTTTTGGGTACAATTGCGCAATAGTCGACATTCCTGGGTCACGTGTGACGCCGGCTCCCCGGAGCGGACTGCGCTCCCGGGTCACGTGGGCAGTTGTTCGGTGACTCATCTCCCAAGAAACTGTAAAAAGTTTGGTTTCTCCTATGACGCTTTGCGATGCAACCATGGACATAATAAAGGATGGACCACAGACTGGAAAATGGCCGCCCATTCATTCCTATACAAACTGCTCAGTGGCGCAGGGTAACATATGCAACCCCTGTTTGGCTCAGATTACGGAAGACCAACCAGACTCCTGTATCTGCTCTCCTGGCTTTTGAGCCGATTCCTTTGAAACGATGCTGTTTGTTGTTGACTTTTGAACTAAACGGGCCTCACCCTCATACGGTTAAGCTCGTTAAACATGTATGTTTCAAAAATTAAAAAGTCGTTTCCCTGCTGCTCACGATTTGAATATGCACACATTCAACTTATCCAGCAATATAGGCCTAATATATGTAGGCCTACTTTGTATTTGATTTACTTAATATGTATTGTCTGTGATCCTTGCTGCTTAATTCAAAGTGGATTAAATTCATTATGATTATTTAACTGTCATATTTTACACATTCGGTGTGTAAGACCGATCGATACAGAACTGGCCCATTTTGCATTGCATGCTCTGCAAAATACTGCAAGTTTTATATAGATTTACGAATTGGAGTAGATCTTCCCGGGTCGATACTGTAGCCGTGACTCACTCTAATACAGGTGTTTATCCAGCCCGCTTGTTATTGAGGCATAATAAGCTCAAGGACAAATAAACCTTCTTATTGAACATCGGAAAGCAGAACTCACTGCCGCCACCGTGTGGACCGCAGGGCGCACTGACCGACAGACCGTAAAGAGGCATACATGGTGGTTTCATCTTCAGTTTGGAGGTATCTTATTATCTGTACGTTTGATTACGTGTTTATTCAACATGTTGAATTCAGTACATGGATGTCGTCCGAACTGAATTAAGATGGTAACTTATTGGGTTTTAAGTGTTTGATTGATTCATCGACTGAATTATTACGTAGTGATCCTAAAGACAGAAATCTTGTATCACAAATACATCAACCTTAATATCTGAATGAATGATTCAAAATGTTCACGTGTGACTAGAATCTGCTTTAATGTCCTGCGATGACACAGAGCTTCAGATATCCGTTGATATTTCTATATATAATATATTATATTGATATTATATTGATGTGTCCTGCGTTAATCTCTCCAGATTATCTCTCTGCAGACGGTCGCTATCAGATAGAGCCTCTCCCATGATTACCCTTCCTCCGTAATCCCTCATCCATTCACTGTGAGAAATCGCACACACACACACACACACACACACACACACACACACACACACACACACACACACACACACACACACACACACACACACACACACACACACACACACACACACAATCGTACACACGCTCAAGCACACACACACAGACACACACACACACACACAGATCTTCAATTCTAAAAAGGAAAAACACACAGAGACCATGTTTACAATCATACAAATATATGTCATTTTTATTGAGTAATACTCCATTATAAGTTATATTCCTTGAGTAGATGAAGAGTGTCACTGTAAAAATGCACACGGCTGGGATGAGTCAGTGAGGCTGTGCCTCTAATACACAGACGCTCACCGGTGTCACCAACAGTGAAGTATGCATGCTTCGCAAAAAGGTGTCCCATGTCAACATGGGACGTTTCTCTTTTGTTTCGTATTTTTTATTAACTTTAGACCGCTGAGTCTTTGTGCTGGTCTAGTGAGTCCGTCCTTTGTTGGATAGTTCCCTTCATCGGAAAGTTTCCCTTTAGTGGAAAGTTTCCTCCAGAGGAGCGTTCCCGTGGTGTGATCCTCCCGGTGCTGCTGGTCGTCAGTGAAGGTCATGTTTGACCTTTGACCTGTTATGCCGGTGGCTCTGTTTGGGGTCAGGAGTCTCGCCCTGCTACCCGGGAGGTCAAGGCCCCGCTGGAGGGAGGGGCGGGCCGTTTGGGGGCGGGGGGGGGGGGGGGGGGGGGGGGGGCGCAGGGTGAACAAATCGATGAACGAGTGATTGCGATTGGGGCCATTTTGTGGGGCATGGCTTTTCGTTTTCGTATAGTCTGGTTTTGGAAGACGAGAAGAAAGGTCTGAGATTACCCAGAATTCCCCAGAAAGAGGAGGAGGGGCCAGAGGGCTTCTGAATGGGTTGGAAGACTTTTTTTTTTATCAGAAGGAAGTAGCCAGGAAGTAGCTAGGAAGAAGCCAGGAAGTAGCTAGCGACAAGCGACCGCTCATCAGCGATGCCGTACAGAACTTTAATCTGAGTGCGGGTGAATTTGGAAGAGCGGGATCTGCCGTGTTGCGGTCGATTCGTGAATGCGAGAGCGTCTAGCGAAGGATCCGAGGTAGAGGTGTTTTATACTGTCGCTAACTCTGCCTCCGCACAAAGAAACAGCCGTAAAAAAAGATAGAAAAACAACAAAGTAGAACTGAAGAGAAACACGGTTCAAACAGTACGTTGGTTATCGTCGACACGTTGGGCTGAAATGGGAAACAGTTCAGATAAGTTGATTGTACTGACGGACACACATCGACACTGACGGGTGGAACTCGAGTTTGGGAGGGGGGGGGGGGGGGGGGGTTAGGGGCTCGGCCGTTGCTGACCAGGGACAGACTCAGACCATGAGCTTCATGCTGGTCGTACTAACATGATGAGGATATGGCTTCAGTCTCTCCTCCCTGGTGTTCCACATGTTGGGACGGAGGCGGCTTCACAGTTTTCCTGATATGTACTTAAAAAAACGAATACAAAACAATAGTATCATTTTTTTGCTATGTATATGACGCTCCAAAATATTCATTGTGGATGCGGTTGTTATTGCCATTAGAAGAGTATTGCCGAACACAATTCAGAAGACCAGATCGATCGATAATAT
>NC_079418.1:32723202-32731728 GCF_026213295.1 Gadus chalcogrammus
CCTAACCATGAGACCTGCTACACCACAGTCTGCTCCGCCTAACCACGAGACCTGCTACACCACAGTCTGCACCCTGTTCCTTAGGTCCTCTTAACTATGAGACCTCCTCCAGTACAGTCTGCTCTCCTAGGGACCTAGGACCTAGGACCTAGGACCTAGGGACATAGGTCCCTCCTAACTACATTCTTTAGCCAACTGCTGCAACTTCCAAAGACGCTCAGGGTTAAGTTTCCTCCTGCCGGTCTTTGATTAGTTTGTTCCTGGGGATTCGTTTATCACATCGTAACCGATTCATTAGGTTAATTAAGATTAATGATGGCCGCCGCTGATGCCTTCCTTCCTCACGGTCAGAACCACAACATCGGCAAACCCACAAAGTCTGTCAACGTCTCTGTTCAACGGCGGCCAGCTGCTTCACGTGGTCAGGCATCCTCCTGGTTCTCATTCCAATAAATAATGATGGAACAGATCTCATGTAGAGCTGCAGTAGAATATAACTGATCTCATGTAGAGCTGCAATAGACTAGAACAGATCTTATGTAGAGCTGCAGTAGAATATAACTGATCTCATGTAGAGCTGCAGTAGAATATTACTGATCTCAAGTAGAGCTGCAGTAGACTAGAACTGATCTCATGTAGAGCTGCAGTAGAATATAACTGATCTCATGTAGAGCTGCAGTAGAATATAACTGATCTCATGTAGAGCTGCAATAGACTAGAACAGATCTTATGTATAGCTGCAATAGACTAGAACAGATCTTATGTAGAGCTGCAGTAGAATATAACTGATCTCATGTAGAGCTGCAGTAGAATATAACTGATCTCATGTAGAGCTGCAATAGACTAGAACAGATCTTATGTAGAGCTGCAGTAGACTAGAACTGATCTCATGTAGAGCTGCAGTAGAATATAACTGATCTCATGTAGAGCTGCAGTAGAATATAACTGATATCATGTAGAGCTGCAATAGACTAGAACAGATCTTATGTAGAGCTGCAGTAGACTAGAACTGATCTCATGTAGAGCTGCAGTAGAATATAACTGATCTTATGTAGAGCTGCAATAGACTAGAACAGATCTTATGTAGAGCTGCAGTAGACTAGAACTGATCTTATGTAGAGCTGCAGTAGAATATAACTGATCTCATGTAGAGCTGCAATAGACTAGAACAGATCTTATGTAGAGCTGCAGTAGACTAGAACTGATCTTATGTAGAACTGCAGTAGACTAGAACTGATCTTATGTAGAGCTGCAATAGACTAGAACTGATCTTATGTAGAGCTGCAGTAGACTAGAACTGATCTTATGTAGAGCTGCAGTAGAATATAACTGATCTCATGTAGAGCTGCGGGAGATCAACACCACGGGGATCATGAACCAACACTGTGAAGCTTGACCGCGGTATTGAACTTGTCTCTATAACGGTTGACTGTATGACTCGCGGTTAGTTTCATACACAGTTCCGTTTCAGGTGTGCTTAGAATCTGCATTGTACGGGAAAAAGTCTCACAACTTTATGGCAACGTTTGGGGAACTCTGATGCTGTATGTTGTATTTATAAACGGAGGTTTTTACACGAAATAAAGTCTGATTGAAGCATATTCAATATAAATATTGAATATGTTTCCATACTTGTGTACTCTAAATAAGGCTGATTTCAAGTAGGGGGTTTTCAGCGGCAGAATCCTGTGTGCTTCAGTATTTCTAATACTCTGTTCGTTCTGCTCCGAATCTGCATAATAATAGAGTGTATTGAACACACTGGGGCTCGGGATGCATGTGTGCACATATTTATCAGCGTTAACAATATATAGGCTGAGGGAAGGCACCGCATTGAGGGTTTACCCTCTCCCCACTGCAACACAATATCCAAAAATAATGAGAAATTGGCAACACAGCGAAAACCGTAGATATGTAAATATATACTCTCTCTCAAGAACCGCTTCGTTTCTGCGTCTCGCTTTCTGTTTTACCCTGTGAACATCCGGTCCCCAGGGGGAACCAGCCCTATACACACGGTCCCCAGGGGCCTCTAAACCAGTCCCAGGGCCGGCTCTGGTTCCTCCGGAGAACCCAGAACCAACACATTCCTGGTCCTACAATCATCGTTCTGGAGAACTCCTGCCATTCGACTTATCTGTCCTTTCTCTGTCTTACTGTCTGACTGTCTGACTGCTTGCCTGTCTGTCTGTCTGTCTGTCTGTCTGTCTGTCTGTCTGTCTGTCTGTCTGTCTGTCTGTCTGTCTGTCTGTCTGTCTGTCTGTCTGTCTGTCTGTCTGTCTGTCTGTCTGTCTGTCTGGCCGTCTGTCCTTCTGTCTGTCTGGCTGTCTGTCTGGCCTTCTGTCTGGCTGTCGGTCTGACGGCCTTCTGTCTGGCTGTCGGTCTGACTGTCTGTCTGTTTGCCTGTCTGGCTGACCTTCTGTCTGGCTGTCGGTCTGACTGTCTGTCTGTTTGCCTGTCTGGCTGGCCTTCTGTCTGGCTGTCGGTCTGACTGTCTGTCTGTTTGCCTGTCTGGCTGGCCTTCTGTCTGGCTGTCGGTCTGACTGTCTGTCTGTTTGCCTGTCTGGCTGGCCTTCTGTCTGGCTGTCGGTCTGACTGTCTGTCTGTTTGCCTGTCTGGCTGTCGGTCTGTCTGGCTGGCCTTCTGTCTGGCTGGCCATCTGTCTACTTGCTTTGACTCACGTTCTGACGTTCCCAAACCTCCTTGCTATAGTCTTCTCCATCCAGTTCCACTTCCTGGCTCCTGTCCGCGTTCGGCAGGGGAACCGACTTCTTAATCTCTTTCTTCTGTATCTTCTCTTCCACTGTCAAGAAATGCCCAGTGAACTCGTTGGAGGGAGATTTCCTCCTCATATCCTTTTTCCAACTTCCTCAGATAACTGGGAGTTTACTGTGTGTGTGTGTGTGTGTGTGTGTGTGTGTGTGTGTGTGTGTGTGTGTGTGTGTGTGTGTGTGTGTGTGTGTGTGTGTGTGTGTGGTGTGTGTGTGTGTGTTTGTGTGCGTGTGTGTGTGTGTGTGTGTGCCTGCATCAGTGTGTGCGTGCCTGCACACACACACACACAGATGCAGGCATCTGTTTGTGCATATGTTTGTGTGTGTGTGTGTGTGTGTGTGTGTGTGTGTGTGTGTGTGTGTGTGTGTGTGTGTGTGTGTGTGTGTGTGTGTGTGTGTGTGTGTGTGTGTGTGTGTGTGTGTGTGTGTGTGTGTGTGTTGTTGAGGCTGTGTGTGTGTGTGTGTGTGTTGATGTGTTTGAGGGTGTGTGTGTGTGTGTGTTTTTGAATGTTTGTATGTGCGGATGTATTGTGTGTGTGTGTGTGTGTGTGTGTGTGTGTGTGTGTGTGTGTGTGTGTGTGTGTGTGTGTGTGTGTGTGTGTGTGCTCCCATCTCTCGTGTTGACATTCTCTCTCCCTGAATGACTTATCCTACCGGACTGCTTCATACCTACACACAACCTACACCATCACGACTCCTCCTCCACAACCACCTCCTCTCCCTACACCATTACCACCACCTCCTCCTTCATCTCCACCTTCTCCTCCACCATCACTACCACCTCCTCCTCCTCCACCATCACTAGCTCCTCCTCCTCCTCCTCCTCCTCCTCCTCCTCCTCCTCCTCCTCCATCACAACCTCCTCCTCCTCCATCACCGACTCCTCCTCCAACACCACCATCTCACCGGTTGCAGCACCATCGCCATGACGACAACACAGCGACTACAACCGACCCATTCAAGGTCAAACGACACGAACATGAAGCTACATGACTACATGCGGCCGCTCTCCCCCCTTCCTCCTCCCCCTCCTCCTCCTCCTCCTCCTCCTCCTCCTCCTCCTCCTCCTCCTCCTCCTCCTCCTCCTCTTCCTCCTCCTCCTCCTCTTCCTCCTCCTCCTCCTCCTCTTCCTCTTCCTCTTCCTCTTCCTCCTCCTCCTCCTCTTCATGGAGCAGGTTAGCGCTCAGACCTTTTCTAAACGTGGTGACATTTCCATGAACTAAAACACATCTCGCACCGAGGAGGCTCCACGCGTCTGAGCGTGAAGCTGTGGTGTGAGACGTCACCTGCATGTTCCCGCTAACGAAATACCTGTATCTCTACACACGCTAAGAGTACAACCCCCCCATCACAAACAGAGCCGCATCCCCCCAGCCCCCATGTCCCCCCCTGGCCCGGACGCGGCCCAGAAACATGTTGTCGGGGCGCGTCCTCCAAGGTGATTTGATAAGGCGAGGGGGAGGCAGTGGGAGACAGGGGAGAGGCGGGGGGAGGCGGGGGGGAGAGACGGGGCACGTCTTCAGCATAGTAAGCAGCTGCTGCGCCGTGGCTTTGATGTTCCTCTAAACTCCGAGGCTTTCTGCTGACAGTCGCTGAGCGGACGCGCGGCTGCCAGCGGCCAGCGGGGGCAGCGCTCCGTCTCAGGCTGGCTGACAAACCTCCACCCCCCGGGGACAGAGATGGTACGGCCCGGCTCCTACAGAAACCTCCACCCCCCCCACACTGAGATGGTACGGCCCGGCTCCTACAGAAACCTCCACCCCCCCCACACTGAGATGGTACGACCCGGCTCCTACAGGAACCTCCACCCCCCCACACTGAGATGGTACGGCCCGGCTCCTACAGGAACCTCCACCCCCCCACACTAAGGTGGTATGGCCCGGCTCCTACAGGAACCTCCACCCCCCCCGAGACAGAGATGGTACGGCCCGGCTCCTACAGGAACCTCCACCCCCCAACACTGAGATGGTACGGCCCGGCGCCTACAGGAACCTCCACCCCCCCAGACAGAGATGGTACGGCCCGGCTCCAACAGGAACCTCCACCCCCCCAGACTGAGATGGTACGGCCCGGCTCCTCCAGGCGGGTTGCGAGTGGAGAATCGGGGTAGCGTGAAGAACATTGATGAATGTTGGGGAGGGGGGGAGGGGGGGATATGAAAATAGGAGGGGGGGCGGAGGCAATCTCTCGTGCACTATCATGACCAACACACACACACACACACATGCACGCACGTAGACGCACATACACACACAAACAGATGGTCGCACACATAACCATATATACACTTGCACACACATACAGACACACACACACACACACACACACAGCTTTCTAGTCAACTGGCTTACAAGCAAACAGTCAAACACTATTGCACACGCTCTAAGAGCATTTGAGAAAATAACGCAAAAATGCCTAGCTTAGCCTAGCCTTGCCTAGCCTAGCCTAGCCTCCATTTCAGGACAGAGCCTCTGAAGGGAGGTACTCTACACCTGCTCCTCCTTCTGCTCCTAACCCTATCTACGTTCTCTACCGTCAGACCCCTTTCTATCTCCGTTCTTCAACGTGGTTCATCCCGTTGTACTGCAAGGTGTTCTTGATTTGATAGGGAAACATGGCCGCTCTATTGCATCACATGACGCACACGCCCCCTTCACATGGCTCTGTGTTCCCCTTGGGCCAGGGGGGGGGGGGGGTCCCTGGGGGGCTTATTGCTGGTGGCTCTCAGGGGGGGGGGGGGGCCCAAAGGAAAACCAATTAACAAAGAAACAGATATTACATTTCAAACCCAAACTTCATCATCCCACATTTCATTAAAGTTTGAAGTCATGGCTTCACGCACCTGGTGCCGCACGGTACAGCCCCCCTCGCCGGCCGGCAAGGCTTACCGTTCAGGTTCAGCCAACGACAATAACCTCCGTAATGGAGCCATTATGGGATGGACGCCGGACAGGGAGCCTGCGCCGTCGCCAAGGTTACGGCCGCGGAAGGTATAGTGATGACGGTGGTGATGGGGAGGAATAGGGGGAGGGGGAGGATGGGAGGGGGGGAGGGGGGGAGGGGGGGAGGAAGAATAAGTGTAGGTTGTCTTGAAGCTACAAACCAGGGGGGGTGAAGAAAATGAAAAGAGTCTCGGGGCGAGAAACGGAACATGATGTGCGAGAGGATATTGAGTTGGGGGAGTTGACAGGATGGGGAGGAAGGGGGAGGAGGGGGAGGAGGAGGGGGGGGGGGGGGGGGAGCGATGCAGATGTAGGCTCGGCAATAAAAGAAGCGTTGTAGATGACAGAGCGGAAACAGAGTCTCAGAGAGAGAGAGAGAGAGAGAGAGAGAGAGAGAGAGAGAAGGAGAGAGAGAGAGAGGAGAGAGAGAGAGAGAGAGCGCGCTGGTGTTTTTCTTCTATAGCTCTGGTCTTCCCTCCCTCCCTCCCCTCCCTCCCTCCCTCCAGTTGACAGGTGAAGAGGGAATCTCCGACCTCAGACCTCTTTCGTAGATTCAGCTGGTTCTACGTGCACTTGCGTCTGTGTGTGCACGTCATTGGGTGCAAGGGGGGGGGGGGGGGATAGAAATCAAAGTCTGAGTCTCGGAGAGCCTCTCGGCGAGTCTTTGGGCTGCGTCTGGAGCCCTGGGCCTGGCCCCGCCCCCGCTATGACGCGGCGGCCCGGGCGGGCGCCTCCTTGCGTCCATTCCTCAGGGCGGGCGTTGGCCGACGCCTTGGGGGTCTTGGGGGGCTGGGGTGGGTCGGGGGCCACCTCGTGCAGCGAAGGCTCCTTGTAGAGGGCCACTGAGGGGGAGAGTGGGGGAGGGAGAGGGAGGGAGGGAGGGAGGGGGAGGGAGAGAGAGACGTTTGGGTCATCAACACTTTATTTATGTTTAGTCAGCAGATGCATTTATTCCCACTCTGATGTGATGAGTCTTAAGGAGCAGGTAGGGGTTAGGGGACATCTCGCTCTGCCTTAAGGCAGACCCATGAGATTGGGGAATCAAACCCAAAACCTTTTGCCTTTTGACCGGTGCGTTTGTGCTCCATCTGGTGGACACCTTCAGCCTCAGTGTTACATTAAGCGTGCTTACGTTAACATGTGTCTCCCCCAGTGGGACTCGAACCCCTAACCTTAGTGGCGTTAATACCGCGTTCTACCAGTTGATCAAGGACTAGTTTATTCTCGTTCGAAAGAAGGTCTCGCGCCCTCGTCATCAGCGTCACGTTTGCCGTGTGTGTGAGGCGGCGCGTGAAGGTCATGGGTTTGTTTCCTTATCGTCAACGACAACAACAACAACAACAACAGGCAGCAGCGGGTACGAACAGAGCAGAGGAACGCTTGGACCGCTTGGATCCAGGCGTCCTCAACGGGCAGCACGCAGATCTGAACGAGTTTGAGGAAGACGATGAGAACCAAACACAGTGCTGTGCGGAGTGCCACTGACCTTCGATGACCTTGGGCAGGAAGTGGGCGGCGCTCTTGTTCTTCTTGACGCGGTTCCCCTTCATGGCCTGGCCGTCGCGGTTCAGACCCAGGTACCAGGACCGGCCCGAGTGGGTCTGCCGGTACAGCATGGAGGAGTAGGTGACGTAGTAGTTCTCAAACACACTCTCCTTCAACTTACACTCTGGTGTGAAGTGCTCCTGCAGAGGTGGAGGGGGGGGGGGGGGTGGAGAGAAGGGTGGTGGGACGGAGGAGGGATGGAGGGGAGGTGGTGGAGGGGGGGGTGGAGGAGAGGAGGGAAGAGAAACCAGGGGAGTGGAACGAGGGATGGAGAGAGAGGGAGGGAGGGAGGGAGGGAGGGACGGAGGGAGAGGGAGGGAGGGAGGGAGGGAGGGACGGAGGGAGAGGGAGGGAGGGAGGGAGGGGTGGAGAGAGAGAGAGGGAGGGAGGGAGGGGTGGAGGGAGGGAGGGTGGAGGGGTGGAGGGAGGGAGGGGTGGAGAGAGAGGGAGGGAGGGAGGGGTGGAGAGAGAGAGGAGGGAGAGGGAGGGAGGGGAAAATGGGAGGAAAGGAGGAGGCATTCAAAGATGTTAACACAGAGAAACACACACACTACACAAAGTAGAATAAATATATGATATAATGTATTCATATAAAAATCTTGAAAGGAAGCTATAACTGTATATGAGCATTTGTACGTGCACACATTCACAGATGGGCACCACAAACACACAGGCATGCACACACATCCTTATGTACCCACAAATCCTTACACACACACACACACACACACACACACACACACACACACACACACACACACACACACACACACACACACACGTAATGAGGTGAATTTCGCCTGAGGGAAATCTCCACAAAGGCTAGTCTCTTATTTCACCCGTTTCTTTGAAAGCGTGCGTCTGGCTCTCCTTGGGGGACAGGATGATGCGTTAACACGTGTAGTAAACTTAACCGTCTCCAAAGGAAACACAAACCAACACGCATAAGTACTCACACGCATACACACGATATATAATGAATGCAAAGCTGCGACAGTAGAAACCTTCGTTGCTTTCATTCAGACGTGGCCTGCGCTCAGGATTTGGTGTGCATAAAAGTACACCTCGTTAGTCAATATACCCCCAATCACAGGGCTCACGTTGAAGAACCTGATCCCACATCTGTACAGTGTTTACTCCTCCCCACTCCTGTCCACCCGCTGGCGTCGGGCTCGCATCGTGCTGCTTGACTTGTGCTATCATCGTGCTAAACATTGTGCTAAACATCGTGCTAACATTGGAGCTAGCACGGCCAGCTCCGTGCTTAC
>NC_079418.1:32731828-32734328 GCF_026213295.1 Gadus chalcogrammus
GATCCCCTCTCTACTCTACCTCTTATACTTACTGGAATACTTTGTTAAAGGTCAACCTCACGGAATAGAGCGCAGGATGGAGAACAGGAGCAGACCGCCTCTGTGGAGGCACAGTACAGATACAGTTGATTAAAGCCCCCTGGTAATCAGCTGGTGAGCAGCGATGTGATTATGATGATTGCCTTAAAGTTATTCTGTTATTTTAATTACGCCGTGCCGTGTTGCACCAGAGATATTCGAACTTTGAACTTTTCCCTTTTGAAAATGATTCTTCGATTCGTAATTACACGGGCTGGTAATGTCCCGGCGCCTGCATCTGGAGAACACAGAGCGCACGCTGCAGATGAAGGTCTGGTGAGCTGCTTAAAAATGCATCGTCTCCGGATCCCTCCTAAGACTCCTCCGAGCTCCAGAAACATAGCGAGACACAAACAGAGTCAGAATTAATTCACTTCAACCGTTTTAGTTTGTCTCTTACCGTCGGGGGGGGGGGGCTAACCAACCATCCTGTAGTCATGGCGATCGCCGTGATGAGTTTAAACCAACCTGTAGTCATGGCGATCACTATGGTGAGTTTAAACCGACTTGTAGTCATGACGATCACCGTGATAAGTTTAAACTGACCTGTCGTCATGGTGATCAGTAGGATGAGTCTTAACCAACCTGTACTCATGGTGATCAGTTTGATGAGTTTTAACCAACCTGTGAAGCCAAATATAAATTTCCCCATTTGTGGACAATAAAGACTAATATTATAATTTTTTCATAACAACCGGCCTCAGCAGTGATGGACAAGAGCAATGTATTAAATATATCTATATATAGATTCCACCACACATTATCTCTACTAATATGTGTCCATATCTTCCTAGGTTTAGATATATAGCTCTTATGTTTAATAACCATAACCCATGTGTACACAATAACCCTAACAGTGTAGGGCTCACTCCAGATAACCACATAGGTTGAGATATAAAGTATATCTCTTGAGTTTAATAACTATGAACAACCCGTACATAGTAACCCTATCAGTTTGGATACATCTCTTATGTTTAATAGCTATAACCCTTAGTACATAGTAACCCTAACAGTTTGGATACATCTCTTATGTTTAATAGCTATAACCCTTAATACATAGTAAAACCAATCAGTGTAGTACATAGTAACCCTAACAGTGTTGGGCTCATAGTAACCCTAACAGTGTAGGGTTAACTCCAGATCCCTGCAGGCGTTCTGCTCTCTGTTGACCGCCCAGCGGATCTCACTCCCAAATCAGACAACACCACCACGGCGTGAACATGTGGCGTGGGGCCTGGGGCGTGGGGCCTGGGGCCTGGGGCGTGGGGCCTGGGGCCTGGGGCGTGGGGCCTGGGGCCTGGGGCCTGGGGCGTGGGGCCTGGGGCCTGGGGCCTGGGGCCTGGGGCCTGGGGCGTGGGGCGTGGGGCGTGGGGCCTGGGGTCTGGGGCCTGGGGCCTGGGGCCTGGGGCCTGGGGCCTGGGGCGTGGGGCCTGGGGCCGTGGGGCACCTCCACCTGCGCTCCAGACGGTTTGACCCCGGAGGCCTGAGCTCCGTAATCACCGGTTAACGACAGGGCTGCCACGTCAACCATAAATCTGGCGTTACTTGAAATACGTCCTCCAGGTCCTGTCAAGGTCTCCGGTCGGCTGGCTAAACGCCACATCGGGTTTTATAGAACGCGGTCGTAATCCCATAATCACCTCGTTCAGAACCGCACACCCAGCGACTAGATAACTGTAGTCCCAGCGCTTTGTTTGCTCATCGCCAAAGAACTACAAAGATGGCCGCCACGCCCTGTGGGGATATGGATTCCTCTGATTGGTTTATGTTTTATGGAGGATCCGTCAGATTGGTTTACGTTTTAAGGAGCTTCGCTCTGATTGGTTTATGTTATATTGAGGATCCCTCTTATTGGTTGAGGTTCAATGGAGGATCCCTCTGATTGGTTTATGTTCTATGGAGGATCCTTCTGATTGGTTGATGTTTTATGGAGGATCCCTCTGATTGGTTCATGTTCTATGGAGGATCCTTCTGATTGGTTGATGTTTTATGGAGGATCCCTCTGATTGGTTTATGTTCTATGGAGGATCCTTCTGATTGGTTGATGTTTTATGGAGGATCCCTCTGATTGGTTTATGTTCTATGGAGGATCCCTCTGATTGGTTGATGTTCTATGGAGGATCCCTCTGATTGGTTTATGTTCTATGGAGGTTCCTTCTGATTGGTTTATGTTTTATGGAGGTTCTCTGTCTGTTTTTTTAAGTGTTTTAGTGTTTGAAGTAGTGACATAAATCATTGACAGTGTAAGGCCACTGTGTCTCTTCATGTCATAGTAACATTTCAAACATTGAACTACAACATTTGATAAACACATAACTTTGCTGTAGCCATTACCTGTCCTGAGTAGTGTATAGTCTAGTAGTTTAGTGTAGTAGAGTGTAAGGTAGTATATTGTAGTATGGAGTAGTATAGCTTAGCATAG
>NC_079418.1:32739328-32746828 GCF_026213295.1 Gadus chalcogrammus
CTACAGCCATCTGTCAACATACACACACACGGCGTACACACACTACGATACACACACACACACACACTATGCTACACACACTACGCTACACACACACACACACACACACTTATACACGCACTACGCTACACACACACACGCTGTGCTACACACAGGAACAGACGGTCCTGCTGACCCACTTCAGTCCACCTGCCAATGGAAACTGATCCAGGGTCAACCCAAGCGGAGCCATAATCATTCTGATCTGTGATTGGTTGTTTGGTGGTTTATGGTAACATGAGACTTCATCGATTTCATACAATAGAGGGTTGATGGTGTTCTAATGACCAAACATGTATCATTAGTTAATGAAGAAATTATTTGTAGCCTGAGTTCAAAACCTCCAGGTTCACTTCGTCACAAAACACAACGTCCGAGAACAACAGAGACACTAACATGAGGCGGGCCTCCGGTCCCAGGGTCTCTCTGAGCCGCTCTCCTCCTCCTTCTCCTCCCGGTTCCTGAACCATCGATCACACGGACAAAATGGCATCTTAGACAAACAATAACGCAGGAAGAGATGTCTCCTGTCCTGGCGCGCTCTGCTCTATGTCTTCACGGCTTTGTCTGCCCCACACCTCTCTGACCTCTCTGACCCCTCTGACCCCTCTGACCTCTCTGACCTCTCTGACCTCTCTGACCCCTCTGACCCCTCTGACCCCTCTGACCTCTCTGACCTCTCTGACCTCTCTGACTCCTCTGACCTCTCTGACCTCTCTTACCGTTGGCCCTGGGACCTCTCTCCTCTCCCCCCCCCCCCCCCCCCCCCCCCCAGGGTTCCTGAGCACGGGGGGCCAGTCAGCCCTCTGACCTCTGACCTCTCTGACCTCTGACCTCTCTCCCCCCCCCAGGCTTCCTGAGCACGGGGGACCAGTCGGCCAAGGGGAACTACGGTCTGCTGGACCAGATCCAGGCGCTGCGCTGGCTCAACGAGAACATCGGCCACTTCGGGGGCGACCCCGAGCGCATCACCATCTTCGGCTCCGGCGCCGGCGCGTCCTGCGTCAACCTCCTCATCCTCTCACACCACTCGGAGGGTAAGACAGTCTCCTCATCCTCTCACACCACTCCGAGGGTAAGACAGCCTCCTCATCCTCTCACACCACTCGGAGGGTAAGACAGCCTCCTCATCCTCTCACACCACTCCGAGGGTAAGACAGCCTCCTCATCCTCCCACACCACTCAGAGAGGGTAAGACAGCCTCCTCATCCTCTCACACCACTCCGAGGGTAAGACAGCCTCCTCATCCTCTCACACCACTCAGAGAGGGTAAGACAGCCTCCTCATCCTCTCACACCACTCCGAGGGTAAGACAGCCTCCTCATCCTCTCACACCACTAAGAGAGGGTAAGACAGCCTCCTCATCCTCTCACACCACTCCGAGGGTAAGACAGCCTCCTCATCCTCTCACACCACTCGGAGGGTAAGACAGTCTCCTCATCCTCTCACACCACTCCGAGGGTAAGACAGCCTCCTCATCCTCTCACACCACTCGGAGGGTAAGACAGCCTCCTCATCCTCTCACACCACTCCGAGGGTAAGACAGTCTCCTCATCCTCTCACACCACTCGGAGGGTAAGACAGCCTCCTCATCCTCTCACACCACTCCGAGGGTAAGACAGCCTCCTCATCCTCTCACACCACTCCGAGGGTAAGACAGCCTCCTCATCCTCCCACACCACTCAGAGAGGGTAAGACAGCCTCCTCATCCTCTCACACCACTCCGAGGGTAAGACAGCCTCCTCATCCTCTCACACCACTCCGAGGGTAAGACAGCCTCCTCATCCTCTCACACCACTCCGAGGGTAAGACAGCCTCCTCATCCTCTCACACCACTCCGAGGGTAAGACAGCCTCCTCATCCTCTCACACCACTCAGAGAGGGTAAGACAGCCTCCTCATCCTCTCACACCACTCCGAGGGTAAGACAGCCTCCTCATCCTCTCACACCACTCCGAGGGTAAGACAGCCTCCTCATCCTCTCACACCACTCAGAGAGGGTAAGACAGCCTCCTCATCCTCTCACACCACTCCGAGGGTGAGGGTCCGCTCCTCCTCCGTCAGGTCGCCTGCACACAACGCAGTCGCACACCCTAACCCTCTCACAGTTTCCCCCCTAACCCATTCACCCCTTAACCCTGTAACAACTCCTGACCCTTACAACTTAATCCTGTCACAACTCCCAACCCTGTCACAGTTCACCCCCTAACCCTGTCACAGTTCACCCCCTAACCCTGTCACAGTTCACCCCCTAACCCATTTACCCCCTAACCCTGTCACAGTTCACCCCCTAACCCATTCACCCCCTAACCCTGTCGTAGTTCACCCCCTAACCCTGTCACAGTTCACCCTCTAACCCATTCACGCGCTAACCCTGTTACAGGACACCCCCTTACCCTGTCACAGTACATCCCCTAACCCTGTCACAACCCCTAACACTCACATCCCAACCCTGTCACATCCCCTAACCCAGTCTCACCCACTAACCCATTCACCCCGCTTATCCTGTCACACCCTAATCCAGTCACAACCCCTAATCCTGTCACAGCCCCTAACCCATTCACCCCCTAACCAGGTCACAACCTAACCCTGTCTGATATAACGTAGTTTGATTGTTTGATCCCAGTTGAGTTCTGCTATAACATGGTAGCATCTCAGAAGGTCTTCTGTAGCCTGGTAGGACTGCTGGTCAGAAGGTCTTCTGTAGCCTGGTAGGACTGCTGGTCAGAAGGTCTTCTGTAGCCTGGTAGGACTGCAGGTTATCAGAAGGTCTTCTATAGCCTGGTACGACTGCTGGTCAGAAGGTCTTCTATAGCCTGGTTGGACTGCTGGTCAGAAGGTCTTCTGTAGCCTGGTAGGACTGCTGGTCAGAAGGTCTTCTGTAGCCTGGTAGGACTGCTGGTCAGAAGGTCTTCTATAGCCTGGTTGGACTGCTGGTCAGAAGGTCTTCTGTAGCCTGGTAGGACTGCAGGTTATCAGAAGGTCTTCTATAGCCTGGTAGGACTGCTGGTCAGAAGGTCTTCTGTAGCCTGGTAGGACTGCTGGTCAGAAGGTCTTCTGTAGCCTGGTAGGACTGCTGGTCAGAAGGTCTTCTATAGCCTGGTTGGACTGCTGGTCAGAAGGTCTTCTGTAGCCTGGTAGGACTGCAGGTTATCAGAAGGTCTTCTATAGCCTGGTAGGACTGCTGGTCAGAAGGTCTTCTGTAGCCTGGTAGGACTGCAGGTTATCAGAAGGTCTTCTTTAACCTGGTAGGACTCCTGGGTCGTAGCTGGGTGAGAGCAACCTAACAGCCTACCGTTTGAAGGGTGCTGCAGAAACAGACTTCCTGTCCTGCCTCCCAGTAGCACGGCTCTGCCACGCCCCCCCCGGTGTCCACCTGCTGGTTTATGTTCTCCACGCTGGCACATTTAAGAACACTCAGCCTCCCAACGTCAGAGACCATCAGTGTGCAAAGAATGATGTCATCGCTTCTGGGGGAGAGTGGTGAGACGACGCCAGCGTCTGATTCCTCTGATTGCAGCCCAGCTGCTCTGTATTGATGATCACGCCGGTGCCCCCAGCCGAAGGCCGCGCTGTCTCCGACGCTCCCCGGCCGAGTTGAGGAGAGTGGTGTGGCGTGGAGAGGTGTGGAGTGGTGTAGTTGTCTGTGTATTTCAGAGTTCAGAGTTCAACTACACTCTGCCTAGCCTCCCCCCTCACCCACACCCCCACACCCCCCTTACGCTTATTGCATGTTGTACTTCCTGGCACTTAATATACGCACTTAGGGCCCTATTTTAACGCTCTGAAACGCACGTGAGAAGCGCCGTTTGTGGGCGGTTCTATGGCGATGCCGCTATTTTACCGGCGCAAAAAGGACTCTTGCGCCCGGCGCAAATCTAAAAAGGGTTGGTCTGAAGTAGCCTAATTACCCGTAGGTGTGGTTTGGGCGTAACGTGCAATAAACCAATGAGAGTGCCAGCTCCCATCCCCCTTAAGAGCCATGAGCGCATTTGATTCGGACGAGTTGATATTTTGACAGCGCGTCTGCAGTCTCCGATGAGACAGATGCACATGAATTTCAAACTTCAAATGGCTCAGTTTATGGACAAATAATATGGCCTAATTCACTCATTGAATAATTCATTCATTCTTTTTAACACTCACTCACGGTAAAACAATGCTTTCTCACGATTAAATACTCATCAATCCTAAAAGTTATGGGCATGTACACGATGTCTGTGTCAAGAAAATATGTGTTTGCTGTACGGTGTTTGCAGATGCATTGATTTAAAAGTACTTATTACCGCTGTATCAGCTGTTCTTTCCCAAATAATTTACCAAGAATGTGTGGCTAGGCAGATGAGAGAAGCAAAGTGTATGCGGGAGGTGCACAAGCAACATTATGCATGCACCCCTTAACGCCTGAATTTATATAGCTGCATATAAAAAAATATTTTATTTGTGTTTTTACCTTAAAGTAGATGGTAAATAATGCTGAGATTATTATTTTCACTTTTGCACAAAAAATAAATAGAAATTTTGGTATGTTGCAAATTTGCGACAACAGGCATAATGGTCAATTTGGGGTCAATTTGGTATGTTGCAAATTTGCTACAGCAGGCATAATGGTCAATAATAACATAACAATAACACAGTGATATAACAGTGAAAAAACAATATTTTATTTAATCCTTTTCAATGTTTCAATTTTTTATTTCATCCTATCATCCTTTATTTACTTTATTTATATAAACCTGCAACGGCAGGTACAGCATTTCATTAATTTGAAGCAATTATTTTCTATTCCAATGCACACACACCCCTTTTCAATGCATATCCTTCTTCCTAACCCACCCCCAATCTCCACACACACACACACACACACACACACACACACACGTAACAATGTAAACAATGTAACAAGGTTTAAAAAAACAGTGTTTTTCTGGAACTATGTAGCCCTTAGGGTTAACCTCACCCCTCACACACACGTGGTTCGTGCACATGTTTTTTTCCCCCTTTTTTAACACTCGTGGAATGCACAGAAGCAGTTTTTGTTCTTATTGAGGCACAGGTGAACGTCACATTTTGCGCATTTGAAGCTCGTGTGGCCTGTGCACTTTGGGAACTTGCAGCGTTGCCGCACACTGTCGATTTGAGGCCAATGACCCACAGCATCAGCACGGACATCTTTTGTGGGAATAGCCTTAGTTGGTCCCCTGCGCTGCTTCTTCTGGAACTCTCGCTCCACGTCAGACGAAGGTCGCCCCCTCTTTTTGGCCGACAGATCTTTGCCTTGCATGCAGAGGGACTGTGCAATGGAAGCCTTGAAAGCCAGCAAGTCCTTCTGCTTCTTCCGTGGAACATTCAAGTTGTCACAATCACGCCGATAGAGCAACCAGCCATTCACAACCACCATGTCCACGAAGTGAAAGAAGAATCGGTGGTAGAACTTCTTAGACCTGATGTGGATGCGGTAGTAGGCGATTAGGGCATCAAGTGCATCAACACCACCCATGAACTTATTATAAAGGGTGATGATGCTTGGACATTCCACAGACACTTTCCTCCTTTGCTTTCGGTCCCACCTCTCTACGAGGGAAACAGGCTGGGCACTTGCAAAAGTGCTGGCAATGTTCACCCCTCTGTTGTCAAACCATTTGACAGCCCTAATTTCCACACGGTCAACAACAGCCTGTTGCTCCTCAAATGTCCCTCTTCCCTTCTTTTTGAGCTCTTTGTCTTTGCTGAAACTACAGCCTCGCAGACGATTCTCCCGCACAGTGCCAAGGGCTGGTATCCCCCTGTTAGCAAGAGCCACAAACAAATCGAGTGAGGAAAACCAGTTATCAAAGTACAGCAGGTGGTTGACTGAGCCTTCAATAACTTGTGCAAGTTTTAGCACGATGTTCCCGCTTGCCCCGATGTCTGGTGAACCTGGTGGAGGATCAGATGTCCCTGCATAAATGTCAAAAGAGTGCACCAGGCCTTTTGTGTCGCACAAAACAAAGATTTTGTATCCCCATTTGTAGGGCTTTTTGGGGATGTACTGCTTTAGAACAGATCTGCCTTTGAATGGCACCATTTGTTCGTCGATTGACAGCATCTGATCTTGAGGGAGAGCTTGGAATTTGGGGAGCAGTGAATCAATTAGTGGCCTAATTTTGAACAGCCGGTCACTGTTGTTGGTTGCCGTGTTGTCATTGAAATGAATGTAATGTTTGATTTCTTCCCACCTGTCACGGGGCATCACATCAGCGACCTGGTTTACTCGACATGCATTAGACCAGTACATCCTAGAGCGTGGTAAGCGGATCACACTCATATACGCAACGGTTCCAATGAACTGTTCCAGTTCCTTCACATCTAATTTCAGGGCGTGGTTGGGGTTTTCTTGGGTGCTGTACAGATTGCTCTGATTGACAATAAGCGCTAAAAGGTCAAGGTCAAAAAAGTCTCTGAAATAATCAATGGGCTGTCTAATTGAGTCACTGTCGGGGAGGGACCCTTGCCACACTGGCACGTTTTTTTTAGAACTTTGAGTCTGTTTCACTGTTTTCCATGTCACTTTTTCTTTGTTTCGTCTATTTTGTTTCCTTGCAGCTTGGCCACTGTTGGTAGCAACCACTTCCTCGTCACTGCTGCTCTCTTCATTCCCCGGAACACCTTCACCGCCGTTGCCCACACTGCCTGCGTCTCCTTCAGCCTCCTCCTCCTCACTGTTGCTCCTCTCACCCTCATCTGCAGGGATCAGAATAAGCCATTAGAAAATCTACCAGCCAACACCAAAATTAAGATTTTAGAAATGTTTGACCAGATTTTAATTATGTATAAATAAATAAAGTACAACTGTAGGCCTAATGCATATCCACTGATATATCTAAAACACAAAATGTAAATATATAGACTATGTATTTCTGAAAATGAATGAAAATGGCTTCTATAGTGCTCTGGAAACAACCTCTTCTAATTTACCAGCATTGGCTGGTGCTAATTTTGAATCCTGTTTCACCTGGCTTGGCAACATCCTCATCACTGCTGCTCCTGTCCCTTTCACTGCTGCTCTCATCACCTGGCCTTGGCACATATTCCTCATCGCTGCCTGCACTGTCACTCAGACAACTATCCTCACTGTCTTCTGGGAGTGCCCTTACGCGCGGTCGCGCGCTTGCGCGCTTGCCGTAAAAAACGGAGGGTTTCATTCAGGTCTGCATAAAAATAAATGGCAGTTGTATTCACATCCCAGCGTAGTGTCAGTATAATGATTATCTGAAATAACTTAGCAAAATACAGTGGATTCCCTAGATAAGCCGCCCAAAAAGAGTTTTACTAAATAGCGCTGGTTAGTGGTTAGCATTAGGCTAACGGCCAACTGTCGTGGCCTACTGTTGCTAATATGCTACAAAGCTAAATATGATAATAACTTCAAAAATACGAATCACACACATTTCACCTCATTACATCAAGTGTATAAGCACAC
>NC_079418.1:32751828-32754328 GCF_026213295.1 Gadus chalcogrammus
AGAAGTCACGTTTGGTTGAGGGCAGATTAGCTCACATCCATGATCGACTTTGAACCCATTAGTAATCTGCTTCCTGCCGCCACTTGTTCATTCAAACGGCGTCCGTCTGCAGCGCATTCAGCACCTCCTCCTGGGGGAGGCTCCTCCTCCCGGGGGAGGCACCTCCTCTGAGCCCTCCTCATGGCTCCTCCCCTCCTCAGGCTCCTCCCCTCCTCATGGCTCCTCCTCATGGCTCCTTCCCTCCCATGGTTCCTCCTCATGGCTCCTTCCCTCCTCCTCCTCCCCTCCTTCCTCCAGTGGTCTTGGGGTGTCAGGGTGAGGGTCAGTGATGGTTGGGGTGTCAGGGTGAGGGTTAGGGGTGTGGGGTGTGGGTTAGGGGTTAGGGGTGAGGGGTTAGGGGTGTGGGTTCAGGGGTGTCAGGGTGTCAGGGTGTGGGTTAGGGGTTAGGGGTGAGGGGTTAGGGCTGTGGGTTCAGGGGTGTCAGGGTGTGGGTTAGGGGTTAGGGTTTAGGGGTTAGGGGTGTGGGTTCAGGGGTGTCAGGGTGTGGGTTAGGGGTTAGGGGTGAGGGGTTAGGGCTGTGGGTTCAGGGGTGTCAGGGTGTGGGTTAGGGGTTAGGGGTTAGGGTTTAGGGGTTAGGGGTGTGGGTTCAGGGGTGTCAGGGTGTGGGTTAGGGGTGAGGGGTTAGGGTTTAGGGGTTAGGGGTGTGGGTTCAGGGGTGTCAGGGTGTGGGTTAGGGGTTAGGGGTGAGGGGTTAGGGCTGTGGGTTCAGGGGTGTCAGGGTGTGGGTTAGGGGTTAGGGGTTAGGGTTTAGGGGTTAGGGGTGTGGGTTCAGGGGTGTCAGGGTGTGGGTTAGGGGTGAGGGGTTAGGGCTGTGGGTTAGGGGTTAGGGTTTAGGGGTGAGGGGTTAGGGGTGTGGGTTCAGGGGTGTCAGGGTGTCAGGGTGTGGGTTAGGGGTTAGGGTTTAGGGGTGAGGGGTTAGGGGTGTGGGTTCAGGGGTGTCAGGGTGTCAGGGTGTGAGTTAGGGGTTAGGGTTCAGGGGTTAGGGGTGTGGGTTGTGGGTTTGTGAGGCCCAGGTGGAGTCCCTCTGAAGGGCTTTACTGATCAGATCACCAAGCGAGGGCCGGGTGGTTAGGAAACACTTATTATCGTGATGATCTCAGGGGAATCACACCACATCCATAAATGTGACATTGTGCTACAACAATTTATTTTTCCCTTCTCGCCGAGAGTTCCAACCTCACTCTAATCATTTTAAGGGAATATCTCCTCAGCCTAATGAAATTAGAGGATAAAACCGGGGATCTCATGACGATACACCACGGAAATTAGATAAATAAGATTGAATTATTGCTCAGCCGTACTTGAGTTACATTCATAACCTGAGTGAAGGTGAGAACTGAACGATCTAGTAGATAACCTTCCTCCGGGCTGAACGCTCACCAGTAGATAGCCTTCATCTCTGTGTCTGAATGTCTGCTCCTTTTGAGAAAGATTCAGGGACTGACTTACTCTTTGAGTAGCTTAACTGACTACGGTTTTGTCGTTTCCTAAGAATGTTATTGCCCAGAAGATCCCTGAATTGTAGCGTACACTTGACCAATTAACACTTTGACTTTGACCTGAAGGCGAATGACTCAACACTCACCTGTAGATAACACCTGGGTCTGAAGGGCTGTCACTCTGGAGCTCCGCATAAACTGAACCAGTAGATAACATCTGAACCAGTAGATGAAGCTCTACTGAACCAGTAGATAACGTTCCTCTGGGACTGAACCAGTAGATAACGTTCTACTGAACCAGTAGATAACGTTCTTTTGGGACTGAACCAGTAGATAACCTTCTACTGAACCAGTAGATGACGTTCTACTGAACCAGTAGATAACGTTCTACTGAACCAGTAGATGACGTTCTACTGAACCAGTAGATAACGTTCTTTTGGGACTGAACCAGTAGATGACGTTCTACTGAACCAGTAGATGACGTTCTACTGAACCAGTAGATGACGTTCTACTGAACCAGTAGATGACGTTCTACTGAACCAGTAGATGACGTTCTACTGAACCAGTAGATAACGTTCTTTTGGGACTGAACCAGTAGATGACGTTCTACTGAACCAGTAGATGACGTTCTACTGAACCAGTAGATGACGTTCTACTGAACCAGTAGATGACGTTCTACTGAACCAGTAGATGACGTTCTACTGAACCAGTAGATGACGTTCTACTGAACCAGTAGATGACGTTCTACTGAACCAGTAGATAACGTTCTTTTGGGACTGAACCAGTAGATGACGTTCTACTGAACCAGTAGATGACGTTCTACTGAACCAGTAGATGACGTTCTACTGAACCAGTAGATGACGTTCTACTGAACCAGTAGATGACGTTCTACTGAACCAGTAGATGACGTTCTACTGAACCAGTAGATAACGATCTTTTGGGACTGAACCAGTAGATGACGTTCTACTGAACCAGTAGATGACGTTCTACTGAACCAGTAG
>NC_079418.1:32758956-32831456 GCF_026213295.1 Gadus chalcogrammus
CGCCCGGCCGCTTCCTTCCACTGAGAGCTGTTGTGCGTGTTGGCGCTCAGACCCGCCGCTGTTTACAGCGACGCGCTGTCGTCTCCCCCGCCGTTAGACCAGGGAAAGACAGATAGAGAGTTAGAGGGAAGGATGAGAGATAGATCAGAGAAAGCAAGAAAGAAAGCAAGAAAGCAAGAACGAAAGAACGAAAAAGAACGAAGAAAGAAAGAAAGAAAAGAAAGAAAGAAGAAGAAAGAAAGAAAGGAAAGAAAGAAAAAGAAAGAAAAAGAAAAAGAAAGAAAGAAAGAAAAAGAAAGAAAGAAAGAAAGAAAGAAAGAAAGAAAGAAAGAAAGAAAGAAAGAATAATGAGAGAAAATACTCAAGTAGAAAGAAAGAAAGAAAAAAGAAGGAAAGACTTATAAAAAGTAATCCTAAAAATAGAACAATACTACAGACAGACAGACAGACAGACAGACAGACAGACAGACAGATCCTTAGACCAATGGAGAGACAGACTGGCTGGCAGACACAGAGAGAGAGAGAGAGAGAGAGAGAGAGAGAGAGAGAGAGAGAGAGAGAGAGAGAGAGAGAGAGAGAGATGAAGAGAGAGACAGAGAGATGGAGGATGATGAATTAAATACTGACGTCAGTGATGATGGTGATGATGATGATGATGATGGTGATGATGATGATGATGATGATGATGATGATGATGATGATGATGATGATGATGATGGTGAGGATGATGATGATGATGGTGATGATGATGATGATGGTGATGATGATGATGATGATGATGATGACAAAGAGGACGCTGACCTCCCCCCCCCCCCCCCTTCAGGAGGATGAGTGTGTCCGGGAACGGCACCATGGAGAAGCCCACGGTGTCGGAGCCCACTCGCTCCGAGCCGGGCTCCCCCACCAACACCCTGGGGGGGTCGGGGGTGGTGGTGCCCCCGCCCTACTCCCGGGGGGGCGCTGAGGGGGAGGGGCTGGAGCTGCGGGGGTCCCTGGACTGCTGGGCGTGCTCCGTGCTGGTCACCGCCCAGAACCTGCTGGTCGCCGTGGTGAACGGCTGTCTGGCCGCGCTCGTGTTCGGGACCATCCTCACGCCCTCGCTGGTCATGGTGGTGTTCGGCTTCCTGTGCCACTCCACCGTGAGTACGCACACACGCATACCCGCGCGCGCACGTGCGCACGCACACGCATGCACGCACACACGCAGACAGACAGGCCGACAGATAGACAGACAGACAGACAGACAGACAGACAGACAGACAGACAGACAGACAGACAGACAGGCAGGCAGGTACACACACAACCACACACACACACACACACACACACACACATACACAGCCATGCACACACTAATGCACACGCCGGCCGTACACACACACACACACAAATGCACAAACGTTCGCACAAACAAGCGTGCAAAATTGGGTGTTATTTTAGAACAAGAATGAGAGCGAGAGAGAGAGAGAGAGAGAGAAGAGAGAGAGAGAGAGAGAGAGAGAGAGAGAGAGAGAGAGGAGAGAGAGGAGAGGAGAGAGAGAGAGAGAGAGAGAGAGAGGAGAGGGAGAGAGAGAGAGAGAGAGAGAGAGAGAGAGAGAGAGAGAGAGAGAGAGAGAGAGAGAGAGGGAGAGAGAATAGGCCGGATGTGTTTCCACTCAGGTACTTTTCCATCTAAGGATGTGACACTTGTTCGTGTTGTTGTGTGCGTACACAACTTGTGTGTACATGTGTGTGTCCCTTCCTGTACTTATGAGTGTATGTATGTTCACTCCCCCCACACCCTCGTCTCTGTGGTCGTGTTGTGGTTATAAAGTTAGTCTGATCAGTTCACCATGAGGACACCAGCTTCTGCTCCAGGAGTAGATATCAATCAATTAAACATTAGAGGGTTCTAACTTAGTAGATATCAATAGATTCAACATAGGGTTCTAACTTAGTAGATATCAATCGATTAAACATTAGAGGGGTCTAACTTAGTAGATATCAATAGATTCAACATTAGAGGGGTCTAACTTAGTAGATATCAATAGATTCAACATTAGAGGGGTCTAACTTAGTAGATATCAATCGATTAAACATTAGAGGGGTCTAACTTAGTAGATATCAATAGATTCAACATTAGAGGGGTCTAACTTAGTAGATATCAATAGATTCAACATTAGAGGGGTCTAACTTGGTAGATATCCATCGATTAAACATTAGAGGGGTCTAATTTAGTAGATATCAATAGATTAAACATTAGAGGGGTCTAACTTAGTAGATATCAATCGATTCAACATTAGAGGGGTCTACAGCCCAAAATAAAGTATACATCTCAATGACATAATCTAGAAGTGTCTTTGCTTTACAACATATGTTGTTTAATAATGTGAGATTATATCATGTCATCTATCATAGACACGTGTGTGATGTCACATACATATATGTTAAAGATGAAAAGATACTAGGACTTCATATCAGCAAGACTCGCTATCAGTTCATGATCTACATCATATCAGATCAAGATCTACATCATATCAGATCAAGATCTACATCATATCAGATCAAGATCTACATCATATCAGATCAAGATCTACATCATATTAGTTCATGATCTACATCATATCAGATCATGATCTACATCATATCAGATCATGATCTACATCATATCAGATCATGATCTACATCATATCAGATCATGATCTACATCATATTAGTTCATGATCTACATCATATCAGATCATGATCTACATCATATCAGATCATGATCTACATCATATCAGTTCATGATCTACATCATATTAGTTCATGATCTACATCATATTAGTTCATGATCTACATCATATTAGTTCATGATCTACATCATATTAGTTCATGATCTACATCATATCAGATCATGATCTGCATCATATCAGATCATGATCTATATCATATTAGTTCATGATCTACATCATATTAGTTCATGATCTACATCATATTAGTTCATGATCTACATCATATCAGATCATGATCTACATCATATCAGATCATGATCTAGGTCATATTAGATCATGATCTACATCATATCAGATCATGATCTACATCATATCAGATCATGATCTAGGTCATATTAGATCATGATCTACATCATATTAGTTCATGATCTACATCATATCAGATCATGATCTAGGTCATATTAGATCATGATCTACATCATATCAGATCATGATCTACATCATATCAGATCATGATCTAGGTCATATTAGATCATGATCTACATCATATCAGATCATGATCTACATCATATCAGATCATGATCTAGGTCATATTAGTTCATGATCTACATCATATCAGATCATGATCTACATCATATCAGATCATGATCTAGGTCATATTAGATCATGATCTACATCATATCAGATCATGATCTACATCATATCAGATCATGATCTACATCATATCAGATCATGATCTACATCATATCAGATCATGATCTAGGTCATATTAGATCATGATCTACATCATATCTTAATAAGACCTCCACCCAGCTCTGGTCCTGGTCCTAGTCCTCACCCTGACCTCTGTCCCGTCCTGGTCCTAACCCTAACCCTGACCCCTGTCCCGTCCTGGTCCCGGTCCACAGCCTGACCCCCGTCCCCTGTACCCTGTCCCGTCCTGGTCCTCACCCTGACCCCCGTCCCCTGTACCCTGTCCCGTCCTGGTCCTCACCCTGTCCCCCGTCCCGTCCTGGTCCTCACCCTGACCCCCGTCCCGTCCTGGTCCTCACCCTGACCCCCGTCCCGTCCTGGTCCTCACCCTGACCCCCGTCCCGTCCTGGTCCTCACCCTGACCCCCGTCCCGTCCTGGGTCCTCACCCTGACCCCCGTCCCGTCCTGGTCCCGGTCCGTCCTCACCCTGACCCCTGTCCCGTCCCAGTCCTGGTCCTCACCCTGTCCCCTGTCCCGGTCCTGGTCCTCACCCTGTCCCCTGTCCCGTCCCGGTCCTGGTCCTCACCCTGTCCCCCGTCCCGTCCTGGTCCTCACCCTGTCCCCTGTCCCGGTCCTGGTCCTCACCCTGTCCCCCGTCCCGTCCTGGTCCCGGTCCTGGTCCTCACCCTGTCCCCCGTCCCGTCCCGTCCAGGTCCAGCCCCACGGGACCTCGCTGTACTGCTCCGACCTGCTGGAGGACGGGGGCTGCGTGGCCCTGCTGGTGGTGGGCTTCCTGCTGCTGCCCCCCCTGCTGGTGCTGGCCCTGGCCGCCTACTGCCGGCTGGCCCGCCACCTGCAGCTGGGCCTCTGCTTCGTGCCCTACAGCCGCGCCGTCTACAAGAACCTGCCCGCCGCCCGGCACCGCGGCCCGGGGGCCCGCGGCTGCTGCGGGGGGGGGCCCCCGGGGGCCGTGGGGGACCGGGAGGGAAAGGGGAGCGTCTGGGTGTGAGGGGGAGGGAGGGGGGAGGGGGGAGGGGGGGGGGGAAGGGGAGCGTCTGGGTGTGAGGGGGAGGGAGGGGGGAGGGGGGAGGGGAGCGTCTGGGTGTGAGGGGGAGGGAGGGGGGGAGGGGGGAGGGGGGAGGGGGGAGGGGAGCGTCTGGGTGTGAGGGGGAGGGAGGGGGGAGGGGAGCGTCTGGGTGTGAGGGGGAGGGAGGGGGGGAGGGGGGAGGGGGGAGGGGAGCGTCTGGGTGTGAGGGGGAGGGAGGGGGGAGGGGGGAGGGGAGCGTCTGGGTGTGAGGGGGAGGGAGGGGGGGAGGGGGGAGGGGAAGGGGAGCGTCTGGGTGTGAGGGGGAGGGAGGGGGGGAGGGGGGAGGGGAAGGGGAGCGTCTGGGTGTGAGGGGGAGGGAGGGGAGGAGGGGGAGAAAGGGGGGAGAGAGGAAAGAGAAGTGTAAAGGAGAGGAGGTGAGGGAGGAGGAGATGAGGGAAGGAGACGAGGGGAGGAGACGAGGGGAGGTGAGTCCGTCCATAAATCCGTTGGTCTGGGCGACGACCGATCGGAGAGAAGATGTCCTTGAAGAAGGACCCTTTGAGGTGACTTTGCTGCGCCAGACCCCAGCCACTGTACAGCTCATTGTAATTAATCATCTGATAATAATTGCTGTGACATATTAGACGGGGGCCTCATGTTGACTCCATCCAGATGTGTTTTTACAAACCTTTTTAATAAAATTCTGCCATGTATTCACAGCTGTGTCTCATGTTTGGACAGAAAATAAAGTCTTCCACCATGGCTACGAGCCTATTGGATTACAGAGAGAGAGAGAGAGAGAGAGGGGCGGGGGAGGGGGAGGAGAGGGGGGAGAGAGGTGAGGGGGAGGGAGAGGTGAGGGGGAGGGATGGAGAAAGAGAGGAGAGGGGGAAAGAGATGAGGGTGAGAGAGGGGCGGGGGAGGGGGAGGGGGAGGAGAGGGGGGAGAGAGGTGAGGGGGAGGGTGAGGTGCGGGGAGAGAGGGATGAGAGGGAGAGAGGGGTGAGGGGGAGGGTGAGGTGCGGGGAGAGAGGGATGAGAGGGAGAGAGGGGGAGAGAGAGGTGAGGGGGAGGGTGAGGTGCGGGGAGAGAGGGATGAGAGGGAGAGAGGGGGAGAGAGAGGTGAGGGGAGAGAGACGGGGGGGAGAGAGAGGGGGGGGGAGAGAGGTGAGGGGGAGAGAGACGGGGGGAGAGAGACGGGGAGAGAGAGGGGGGGGAGAGAGAGGTGAGGGGGAGAGAGACGGGGGGAGAGAGACGGGGAGAGAGAGGGGGGGGAGAGAGAGGTGAGGGGAAAAGCGAGGCAGAGAGTGAGAGAATGAAGGAAAGAGAGTGAGAGAGTTGTGACATCATCAGTGCCTTTTATGCGTGTCGTTCTTTTCCTTCCAGCCGTGTCGTCCTAATAAGGGTGTGGAACTCGGTGGTGACGTAACTTGTTTTTGGTTATGATGTAAATTACGCAGAATGGGACACATGTCAGCTAGAGGCTGTGAGGAAATGAAACATGAAATGAATAGCAACTACATAAGCATACGTAAAATAATTCATGATAGCTGGAACGGATCTCATTTGCAGGACACTGCAGTCCAGTCTCCAAAGAATGAATGCAAGAAGAGCAAATAATGATATTACGTGCACCGTGTCCGTGAAGTGTATATCTCTTCGAGAAGGCACTGGAAGTAGATAAAGCGTTGTGATATTCCCCGTGACCACCAGAGGGAGACAGAGATCGCTGAACAGCGAGTCAGCGCGCTACGAACACATGGTCCTGATTAGCGGTAACAAACTGTTTCGACAGTTAAAATAACGACTTATAAATCCTTTATTTATACATAAATTACAATTTAAAGTCAGGAATTTGTTCTTACGTAAGACAAAGTGGTATATTCCACTGCGGTGAAGGGAAAACTGTTGGTTTGCCACAAACACATCTTATTGCTAGAATACAGTTTTCGTTTGTTGGTACGATCCCTGGATTTCGATGTTGTGAAATGTGGTGGTGGTGTGGGGGTCTCAGTCCTTCAAAGGTTTTGGGGTCACCAGGGCCTGGCTGTGGGTGGTGTACGCCTGGTAGGGTTAACAGGGCGGTGGGTTGTGTAGATTGAGTGTAGCCCTGGTGGGTGGTGTAGGCCTAGTGGGTGGTGTAAGCGTTTGTGGCTGGTGTAGGCCTATTGGGTGGTGTAGGCCTGGTGGGTGGTGTAGGCCTGGTGGGTGGTGTTCTCCTATTGGGTGGTGAAGGCCTGGTGGGTGGTGTAGGCCTGGTGGGTGGTGTTGTCCTGGAGGGTGGTTAGGCCTAGTGGGTGGTGTAGTCTTAGTGGCCTGGTTAACAGGGCTGCTTGCCCAGGCTGGTCGGCAGGTTGTGGGTGGTGTAGGCCTGGTTAACAGGGCTGCTTGCCCAGGCTGGTCAGCAGGTTGTGGGTGGTGTAGGCCTGGTTAACAGGGCTGCTTGCCCAGGCTGGTCGGCAGGTTGTGGTTGGTGTAGGCCTGGTTAACAGGGCTGCTTGCCCAGGCTGGTCGGCAGGTTGTGGTTGGTGTAGGCCTGGTTAACAGGGCTGCTTGCCCAGGCTGGTCGGCAGGTTGTGGTTGGTGTAGGCCTGGTTAACAGGGCTGCTTGCCCAGGCTGGTCGGCAGGTTGTGGGTGGTGTAGTCTTGGTGGCCTGGTTAACAGGGCTGCTTGCCCAGGCTGGTCGGCAGGTTGTGGGTGGTGTAGTCTTAGTGACCTGGTTAACAGGGCTGCTTGCCCAGGCTGGTCAGCAGCTTGCCGTGGGGGGTCTTGTAGAGGGCGGTGAAGGCCCCGTGGCTCAGCGTGCCGCGGCCGTCCTCATCGACCCCGCCCATCAGGATGTAGTCCGCCCCTGAGGAAGAACGAGTGTTAGCTCACACAGCGCGGGGTCCAGCGAGGCTCAAAGGCCTCCCAGCATGTTAGCATAGCATCCTGGTGTGTACACACAGCCTCCCAGCATGTTAGCATAGCATCCTGGTGTGTAAACAAAGCCTCCTAGCATGTTAGCATAGCATCCTGGTGTGTAAACAAAGCATTCCGGCCTGTTAGCATAGCCTCCTGGAGTGTAAACATAGCCTCCTAGCATGTTAGCATAGCATCCATATTGTGTAGACATAGCCTCCTAGCAGGTTAGCATATTCTCTGGCCATGTTAGCACAGCCTCCTAGCAGGTTAGCATAGCATCCTGGTGTGTAAACATAGCCTTCCGGCCTGTTAGCATAGCCTCGTGGAGTGTACGCATAGCCTCCTAGCATGTTAGCATAGCGTCCTGAAGTGTAAACATGGCTTCCTAGCATGTTAGCATCCTGGTGTGAAAACATAGCATCCCGGCCTGTTAGCATAGCCTCCTAGCATGTTAGCATAGCCTCATGGAGTGTAAACATTGCCTCCTAGCAGGTTAAAATAGCCTCCTAGCATGTTAGCATGCCCTTAACCCCTAAGCATAGCCTCCAGGTGTGTTAGCTTGCCCTCCTAGCGCGTTAGCCCCCGCGGCGCGGCCGTACCTTTCCTCAGCACCGGGCACTTCCTGCACTGCGCCACCATCTTGACGGTGCGGGCGGCGCCCTCGGTGACGGACAGACGGCCCTCCTTGTAGGTCCTGATGAGGGTCACGCTCACGTGCACGGACCCCCGGGGCCCCGGAGTCAGGGCCGTGACCTTACCCGTCAGCACTGAGGAGGGGGGGGGAGGAGGAGGAGGAGGAGGGGAGGGGGAGGAGGGGGAGGAGGAGGAGGGGGAGAAGGGGGGGAGGAGGAGGAGGAGGAGGAAGGGGGAGGAGGAGGAGGGGGAGAAGGGGGGGAGGAGGAGGAGGAGGAGGAGGAGGAGGAGGAGGAGGAGGAGGAGGAGGAGGAGGAGGAGGAGGAGGAGGAGGGGAGGGGGAGGAGGAGGAGGAGGAGGAGGGAGAGGAGGAGGAGGGGAAGGAGGGGGGAGGAGGAGGAGGAGGAGGAGGAGGAGGAGGAGGAGGAGGAGGGGGAGGAGGAGGAGGAGGAGGAGGAGGAGGAGGGGGAGGAGGGGGAGGAGGAGGAGGAGGAGGAGTAAATCTTTACATTCAGAGCATTTAGCAGATGCTTTTATCCAAAGCGACTTACAATAAGTCCACTTGTCAGCGGAAAGAGAAACAACAATATATCTCTGTGGGTACAGTAAGGATGTTCATAGAACCAAGTGCCAAGCACTAACCATCACTAGGTTAACCCATCCCCCGTATGCAACAGGGATAGCTAGGGTAAGATGCTACACCATGCTAAGCACTATTCTTAAGTGCAGGGACATAAAACAGACAATAAGTGTGATGTAACTACAAATAATAGGAATCTCTAAAAAGTAATTTGGTTAACTACACAAGTTCTACTACACAGGCACCTTACTTAAGAACTGCGTAGTAAAGGGCAAAGTTGAGTGCATAGTTAGTGCGAGTATTATCTCAGAGGTGTGACATCACTGCATTCAGGTGAAATGATCGTTTGGAACCCGTTGGGTTTTGAATTGATTGGCTGAAGTTAAATCAGTGGGAAGTGGATTGGTTGCGCGGTGACTCCGCTCGTCTGTGATTGGCCAAGGAGGGACTCACCAAATTCGCTGGCGCAGTAGCTGGTCTTGATGGTTCCGTCCCTCTTGCAGGCCTTGGCACACAGCGGGTTCCCCATCACTAGGACAGAGGACAGACACACGGTTCTACTGGAGGAACCGGCCCCTCTCTCTGAGGCCGACCCCATCACTAGGACAGAGGACAGACACACGGTTCTACTGGGGGAACCGGCCCCTCTCTCTGAGGCCGACCCCATCACTAGGACAGAGGACAGACACACGGTTCTACTGGGGGAACCGGCCCCTCTCTCTGAGGCCGCCCCCATCACTAGGACAGAGGACAGACACACGGTTCGGTTGGGGGAACCGGCCCCTCTCTCTGAGGCCGCCCCCATCACTAGGACAGAGGACTGACACACGGTTCTACTGGGGGAACCGGCCCCTCTCTCTGAGGCCGACCCCATCACTAGGACAGAGGACAGACACACGGTTCTACTGGGGGAACCGGCCCCACTCTCTGAGGCCGACCCCATCACTAGGACAGAGGACTGACACACGGTTCTACTGACCAGCAGACATCAGTCTGTAATAAACAGACAGAGAGGACGGCCTCCACCACACCATCCAATAGAGAAGGATCATAGTGAATGTTCACACACACGGACCCACACAGAGTCTCACACACACACACACACACACACACACACACACACACACACACACACACACACACACACACACACACACACACACACACACACACACACACACACACACACACACACACACACACAGACAAACACACACCCCCACACACGCAGACCCACACAGTCACACACACACACACACAGACAAACACACACACCCACACACACAGACCCACACAGAGTCACACACACACACACGCACACACATACACACACACACACAGATAGATAGAGAGACACACAAACACAGATAGAGAGACACACACACACAGATAGAGAGAAACACACACACACACACACACACAGACCCACACAGAGTCTCACACACACACACACACACACACATACAACCCCACATACACACAACCCCACACACACACACACACACACACACACACACACACACACACACACACACACACACACACACACACACACACACACACACACACACACACACACACACAGGGCCCCTCCGTACCCGGTCTCTTCCCGTTCCCGGGTCTGGGGGCTCCGTTCAGGCCCGGTGTGACCCTGGTCCGGGTCCGGGGGGGCTTCACCCCCCTGGGCTTCACGGTGGTGGTGGTGGTGGGGGCGGGGGTGGTGGTGGTGGGGGCGCGGGTGGTGGTCGTCCTGGTAACGGGCCGGTCCAGCCTGGGGGCGGAGTCGACGGCGGTGCCGTGGGGGACGGCGGTGTAGCTCGCCAAGAAGCCGTCGGAGGTCACGCTGAGGTCAGACACAAACTGGACCAGCAGCACGTTGCCGTTGGAAACCAGCGGCCTGGGGGGGGGGGGGAGGGGAGGAGGAGGGGAGGAGGGGGTGAGGAGGAGTGGAGGAGAGGAGGAAGAGGGGAGGAGGGGAGGAGGGGAGGTGGGGAGGGTGAGGAGAGAAAGGAGAGGAGGGGAGGGGGGAGGAGGGGAGGGGGGAGGAGGGGAGGAGGTGAGGGGAGGATGAGCCAGAGATGAGAGGCAGCTTTATTTCAGCAGGGTTGATGTATCATCAGGTCTCCTCTGAGAGGAGGCCCCGCCCCCGGGTCGGTACTGACTCAGGCGCTCTGTCGCCGCAGAACTTCCCGATCAGTCGGGAGTTGTCTCTCTCCCCGCCGTTGAAGAAGGCCACGTAGTCGAAGCGGCAGTAGGTGTCTGCCTCCAGCAGGAACTTATCAAACTTCACCATGATGACCTGAGACACACACACACACACACACACACACACACACACACACACACACACACACACACACACACACACACACACACACACACACACGGTACACATGTACAATCAAACTTGAGTACTGCCTTTTACAACCTGACCTCTGTCTCTGCCTTGTTTGACGCTACTGTGGGACCTCTGCCGCTATGTGTGGGGCCCCTAGTGCTCTCCTACCCCCCTGCAAGGAGGGACCCTCTCCTGAGGTCCTCCTCGAGGTTCCTTCGCTCTGTGTTCGGGGTAGATATCCCCTTACGTCCTACTTTGGTGTCGGTGGTGTAGGATGTGGGGCCTGCTCTTTGAGGCGTTCCTGTGATTCAGTCAACTGTCCCGACTCTGGTGCGTCGGCTCCACAGACGGGAGGCTGAGACCGGGAGAGGAGCGTCTGCGTGTGCGTGACGGTGGAGGTGTGGGTGGGTACCATGCCCGGGTCCACGGTGATGAGCCAGGAGCAGCTGGTCCCTGGTGGGTACTTGTTCATGGGCCAGCCGGGTGTGGTGATCTCTCCCTGGGCCTTGGTGATCCTCCCCCCGCAGAACTGTTGCTCTGGACTCGTTAAGGTGGAAAACTAACGTTAGGACTCGTTATGGTAAGGACTCGTTAAGGTTAGGACTTGTTAAGGTTAGGACTCGTTAATGTTAGGACTCGTTAAGGTAAGGACTCGTTAAGGTTAGGACTCGTTAATGTTAGGACTCGTTAAGGTTTGGACGCGTTAAGGTTAGGACTCATTAATGTTAGGGCTCGTTAACTTTAAGACTCATTAACGTGAACATAAACGTCAGGACTCGTAAAAACGTAAAAACAACATATTTTCCCGCTAGTTTTTCCTCAAAATGATCAATATCCAAAGTCTAATTTTTACTTATGGCGGCAATAACGCAGATCCATACTGAGTTAATGTGCTACCTGTCAGCATGCGGTAACATCTTTCTTACCGTCAGTGGTGGGCGCGATGCCGCTGAAGTAGGCCACGAAGCCGCGGCCCTGGTTCCCGTCGTCGGAGACCATGTCCAGCATCAGGGTGTTGCTGGTGGAGATCAGCGCGCCGGGCCGGAACGTTCCACAGAAGCGCCCCAGCTTCTGCTTCATGTTGGAGTGGCCGTTGTACGCGTCCAGGTAGTCATAGCGACAGAGCGAGTCCGCCTCCAGGTCCATCACACGGAACGTCAGCATGACCACGTTGCCTTCGGGGACCTGGCAGTTGTAACAATTTACATTTTTTACATTTTAGGGGATTCTGCTGAAGCTTTTATCCAGAGCGACTTACAAGTTTCGCTCACACATTCACACACCAGGCAGAGACACCCCAGGCGACACCCAGCCCGTCAGGAGCATTCAGGGGGAGGCGTCTCGCTCAGGGACACATCAACTACCACAAAGCTGGGAGGAGCCGGGGATCGGACTAGCAACCTTCCGGTCACCCCCTAACCCATTCTTAAATTTAGGGAATTTAGCGGAAGGTTTTACCCGAAGCGACTGACAACGGTTCAGACACACATTCATGGCAGACAGCCAGCGTGCGACGCCGTCAGGTGAGGCGTCACCGGACGGCGTCTCGCTCAGGTGAGGCGTCACCTGACGGCGTCTCGCTCAGGTGAGGCGTCACCTGACTGCGTCTCGCTCAGGTGAGGCGTCACCTGACTGCGTCTCGCTCAGGTGAGGCGTCACCTGACTGCGTCGCACTCAGAGACAACGAGGGACACTCAGCTCGGAGGAGCCGGGGATCGAACTAGCAACCTTTCGGTTACAAGTCAACCCTCGCTACCTGCTAGGCTAAAGTGACGTCCTGCACGCCGGAGAGCAGACAGAGAGCTGGACCCCAGGGGGGGGACCCCACAGGGGGCGGACCACCCGGGGCGGACCACCGGGGGCGGACCCCAGGGGGCGGACCACCGGGGGCGGACCCCAGGGGGCGGACCCCACAGGGGGCGGACCACCCGGGGCGGACCACCGGGGGCGGACCCCAGGGGGCGGACCACCGGGGGCGGACCCCAGGGGGCGGACCCCGGGGGCGGACCACCGGGGGCGGACCACCGGGGGCGGACCCCGGGGGCGGACCACCGGGGGGCGGACCCCAGGGGGCGGACCCCAGGGAGCGGACCCCAGGGGGCGGACCCACCGGAGACCCACCGTGATGCGCCAGGTGCACTTGCTGTTGGGTTTGTAGTAGCTGGGGAAGTCCTCACTGCCCACGAAGCCGGAGTCCGACACCAGGTCACCGCCACACTGGAAGACCGGCCTGCAGACGGGAGGTCACGGGGTCAGAGGACGACAGACAGCGTCAGCACACCCCGGGTAGCTTAGCAATAGAAAATAGGATAATCTCCAGACCCATGTATATCTTTATAAATCCCTAAAACTAAATTAAAGTGTGTTCATAATCCATGAGAAGGAACCTAAAGGAGGGATTGTTGCGATCCATAAATGTAATCCATTACTTTAATACGCAAATGTGATATATTACTTTAATATTCAAAGGAAATATACTAATTTAAACTTTCTTTGTGAGGATGAGGTGATATTGTGATATATGAATAATAACCCTCTTGCTGGGTAAGGTAGGATATAGTTGACGTGATGATCTGTTATAACTCTGATATGATCTGTTTCATCAGTATTACTACACTCCCCTGGGCATTTGCACGTTTTGAGATAGGCCTACATTCCTGCCGTCACAAATAACTAATAACTAAATCACTGGAATGACTCGAAGAATTCTAGGAATATTGCAACACTCAGCAGAAAGTAATCTACTATACTTCACAAGAGCGTTTCTTGGAAGCAACAGGAGATGGACGAGTGGAATTACTGGAACTTTCCACAGCCTCTGGTCTGGCTAACTTCAGACACATCATTAGCATCACTAGTTCTTCCAACGTGGGTCAAAATAGCCTCAAATATCCAACAGTAAGCTGCATTCCTCCAATATTACCTCATAGTCGTCACGCCGTTTCATGCGGTAATGAGACAACAAAACACTAAGACTTGTTTACTCTGAGTCCCGAAGGATAGGAAACAGACTATTGAAAGAAACAGATCGCTCGCCAAAAACATCCCCTCAGAGTAAACAAAACAGTAAGTCTTGTTTACTCTGTGTCTCAAGACGGCCCCATGGGCAGGAAACAGACTATTGAAAGAAACTGATCGCTCGCCAAAAACCTCCCTCAGATATTTTATGTCAGCATAAACGCTGCTCTCCAATCTGAGGCTGGGGGCTAAAGCAGGACGGGGTCCAGAGTTAGGTTCTAGTATCTCACTGGATTAGAAAGCTTGTGTTGCAATACTTCCAGTGTCTTATCTCTACATCTACTGAGGTATTTATGGTGTTGTGGGAGATGATCTTAACGTATCATTAGACCCACTGTCGGCTTCAGCAGGACAGAGAGCCGAAAAGCAGTAAATCAGAGGCTGTGGTTCAGACAACTGAAGCTGCGAGCGTCTATGCAGACCAACTCTGTCCCTCACGCAAAGAAACGCTCACTAACTGAAGCAGCAGAAAGGGAGAAATGCACTTGGCCCGTTCAGGCTTCAAGGAAATCGGTCACGAAGCACGATTTGAAGAATCTTTGCTGCTCGTCCAATATTGATCTCCGGCTCGTTACAGTTGTTGATGTAGAAAGGTTGGGAGCGATCAGAAAGCTCTGGAACAAATCCGAACTTCCTGAATGCGTGCCATATCTGAGGCACATGAAATCCTTCAGCGTAAACGTTCAAACAAACGTTTCTTTCCTAGAAAAATACTTCTCAACCAGAGTAAAGAATAAATAATTATAATCTTCAAGGCTGGCTGTGTGGGACGCGACTCTTTGAGCCAGGAAAACAGACCCCACAGGCAGAATAACATCTGGAAACATCTGGGTCAACTCTGAGTCACGGCAGCTAGAGCCTGACTCGCTCAGCGGGTCCAACAACAACAGCAGGAGGCTGCGACCACACCACAGACCAGGGGGACAGACAGACAGACAGACAGACAGACAGACAGACAGACAGACAGACAGACAGACAGACAGACAGACAGACAGACAGACAGACAGACAGACAGACAGACAGACAGACAGACAGACAGACACACAGACAGACAGACAGACGGACACAAAGACACACAGATATGCAGACACTTAAAAACAGAGGATGTGAGTGGGTTTGTTAGTGTGTGTTTGTTTGGTTGTGTGTGTATGTGTGTGGTGTGTTAGTTTGTGTGTGTGTGTGTGTGTGTGTGTGTGTGTGTGTGTGTGTGTGTGTGTGTGTGTGTGTGTGTGTGTGTGTGTGTGTGTGTGTGTGTGTGTGTGTGTGTGTGTGTGTGTGTGTGTGTGTGTGCGGAGTTTAGTTGTTCTGTGTGTGTGTGGTGTGTAGTTGTGTGTGTGTTGGAGGATGGTGGTCTTTGGTCTTCATCGTTATCGTCTGATGCCATGATACGTTTATTAAATCTTCTTCACTATTTATCATCTAGCAGAACAAATCCCACATAGCGTCTACAGCTGCTGTCCTTTGAGGTACGTGCCACTATGAGCAGGTAGGGGCTAGGGTTAAGGGTTAGGGTTAGGGTTAGGGGGAGGGTGAGGGTTAGGGGTTAGGGTTAGGGGTTAAGATGAGGGTTAGGGGGAGGGTTAGGGGTTAGTGTGAGGGTTACGGTTAAGGGTTAGGGTTAGGGGGAGGGTTAGGGTTAGGGTCAGGGTTAGGGGTAGGGTTAGGGTCAGGGTTAGGGTCAGGGTTAGGGGTTAGGATGAGAGTTAGGGTGAGGGTTAGGGTTAGGGGTAGGGTTAGGGTCAGGGTTAGGGGTTAGGATGAGAGTTAGGGTAAGGGGTAGGGTTAGGGTCAGGGTTAGGGTCAGGGTTAGGGGTTAGGATGAGAGTTAGGGTGAGGGTTAGGGTTAGGGGTAGGGTTAGGGTCAGGGTTAGGGTCAGGGTTAGGGGTTAGGGTGAGGGTTAGACAGTCACCTCACCTCTACAGAATGCCTCCTCATCCCACCCCCTAAGGCGCTGCGATCGGCCTGAGGAGCCGTGTGAGTGCGATGCCTGGAGGTTCCTATCTGAATGGAGGGTGGAGGTCCTCACCTGGTGAAGTTGCTCTGCTGGGCGCAGGTTGCAGCCAGGAGCCATGCAGCGCTGAGGTACAGCAGGAAGGAGCGGGCCATCAACACACACCCGGGACGATCCATGATGCAGAGTCCTCAGCGAGCTACAGCACACTGCAGAGGAGACGTTGGGAGAAGGAGGGGAGACGAGAGGGAGGGAGGAGGGGAGGCTTTCTGGAGAGGGCAGAGAGAGAGAGAGAGAGAGAGAGAGAGAGAGAGAGAGAGAGAGAGAGAGAGAGAGAGAGAGAGAGAGAGCTGTAGACGTTGGTGAAAGTTCTCGATCGTGGTTAGGAACGGTTCAGGGAGGAGGGACTGAGAGAGGGAAGTGAGTAGGAGTTTGAGAGCGGGGGTGAAGTTGTTGGAAGAGAGGGACCGAGAGAGAGGGATCCTAACAGCTCACCGCACACAGCAGGGGGGAGACGATGGGGGGTGATTCAGGCGGGGGAGGGCGGTCGGTGAAGAAACGTATGATTAACACCAGATGGCTTCCCTCCCCCATAACAACCCTGGACCCAGGGCCGGCCAGAGGGGCATCCAGGGAGAGAGGGGGTCTGAGGAGACCTTTAATCCCCTCCAGAGGGATCGCTAACGTCTCTGGTCTGGAGGCATTCCTCCAGCATTAGGACATTTCACAATGTGGCCGACTATTACCGCAACAATCGGGGGTATTTTGACCGTTTCCGGAAGTTTTCGGTAACGTGGTTGAATAGTTACCGAAAGCCCGATCCTCGGTCGGGCTTGGGGGGGGGTGATGGTGTGTCAGGCCTGGGGGGTGACGGTAGGTCAGGCCTGGGGGGTGAAGGTGTGTCAGGGCTGGGGGGTGACGGTGGACCGGGGGGGGGGTGAAGGTGTGTCAGGGCTGGGGGGTGACGGTAGGTCAGGCCTGGGGGGTGACGGTGGACCGGGGGGGGGGGGGGGTGAAGGTGTGTCAGGGCTGGGGGGTGACGGTAGGTCAGGCCTGGGGGGTGACGGTGGACCGGGGGGGGGGTGAAGGTGTGCGGGGCCGCGGGGCTGACGCGTGTGCAGGTGGAGCGACGGCGCTTGGAGCCTGCGGGGCTGTGAAGCCCAACATGTCCGCGTCTCCCCCGCATTCCTCCAGAATAAACTCATAAACAGCAGACCCTCGTGTTACACTGTAATCCGAACCCCAACCAACACATCGTGGACTCATGAACCCCGGGGGGAACACAACCCGCCAAGGGGAGCCACTCTCAAGTACCAGAGCGTTTGGAGTACCTCTTACACCTTTTATTGTATGTTTTACGTCCTGGCACTTAAAAATAGTACTCTGCGTTGTGTAGCATCTTATCCTAGCTACCTTTGGTGAATACGGGGAATGGGTTACCCTAGCGATTGCTACTGCTTGGCACTTGGTTGTCTGAGCATCCTTACTGTACCGACAGCGATATATTGTGTTTCTCTTTCTTTTGACAAATGGACTTATTGACTCTTTGGGTGAAAGCGTGTGAGGTCAGTGGTTCGGTGTGGTCTCCCTCTGGGACGATGGCTCTGTGCTGAGGACGCGTCTGCTGAGCTGAACAGAGGGAGACGTCCGCAGGGAGAAGAGCCACAGCTGGAGGGGCTGGATCCAGACAGAGGAGGTCTGGGGGTCTGGATCCAGACAGAGGAGGTCTGGGGGTCTGGATCCAGACAGAGGAGGTCTGGGGGTCTGGATCCAGACAGAGGAGGTCTGGGGGTCTGGATCCAGACAGAGGAGGTCTGGGGGTCTGGATCCAGACAGAGGAGGTCTGGGGGTCTGGATCCAGACAGAGGAGGTCTGGGGGTCTGGATCCAGACAGAGGAGGTCTGGGGGTCTGGCTGCTCGGGGAAGTGACGGCAGACCACTGAGGTCTTTAGGAAGGATTTTACCAGATTTATGTTTTTGGAATATTCATATTTTTTGTGTTGAAGACACAAAGGCTGCTGTCTGCCGACTTGAGTCTTTCAGATAATGTCCAAGAAGGAGCATATAATCCCCTTTCAAAATTAATTGAAATAACAATGTATTGTAATTTTGGGGTTAGGAAAAAAAGTCATCGGATTTGAAGGGTTGACTAAACTGGTTGAAAGTTAATCAAATAACATCAATGAGATAGACCTACGATAATAATACAAAGGTCGGAGAAAAAGAGGAGCGCAAATAGATCAGAAAATACCCCAAAAAATCTTGAAATCAGTAACGAAAAATCTGAAGTCCAACAGAGTTAAAGTATTGGACGTGTTGGTCTGGTAGATCCTCTCCATGGTGAGATCAACAGAGTTAGGGTTAGGGTTAGGGTTAGGGTTAGGGTTAGGATAACCCTAACCCTAACCCTAACCCTAATAGTATTGGACGTGTTGGTGAGTTAGATCCTGTCCATGGGGAGATCAGATTAAGGTCAGACGTGTTCAGTGCGAACCGGGTCTGACCAGATAGAGAAGGAATGTGTGTGAGTGTGAGTGTGAGTGTGTGTGTGTGTGTGGGGGGGGGGGTCTGACATTTAAACCAAAGGGGAACCGGACATTCCCGGTTCTCCTGCCCAAACCCTGGAGAACGGAGTCGCACATTCCTCTCAGACAGTCATCGGAGGAAACAGAGTGTTTATGTGTTTGTGGGGGGTAGGTTGATTGTGCGTGTGTGTGTGTGTGTGTGTGTGTGTGTGTGTGTGTGTGTGTGTGTGTGTGTGTGGATCTGTGACTGGTCTGGGTCAGTCAGCCCCCCCACAGAGACCTCACTCACATACAAATAGCACGGCAGGAGAACGTTCTAGAACGCCTACGATGTTGTTCTAGATCTAGAAGAGGTTTAGGTGCGTTCTAGAACATTCCGATTCCGAATCCGGAACCTTCTCGAAAGTTCCACAGTGCCAAAGTTTGGCAGGCAGGCTACAGCACGCAGAGTGGACCGTACCATCTGCAGACGGGAGGGGACACACATCTACTATAGCAGGCAGAGTGGACCGTACCATCTACAGACGGGAGGGGACACAACTACAATAGCCGGAAGATTGGACCGTACCATATGCAGACTGGAGGGGTTCACACGTCTACTGTGAACGTTATTCTCCTCTCTCCACGCGCATTCTTTGTGGCCAAGATGCTAAGAATAACTCAGATGTCAGAAGGGAAGTTTGGAAGATTAAGCGTGTAAGAGTAACAATTAAACAACATGGACTATATTCTGACAGCTGAAATTGGTGATCAGTATAATCAGTCTCGACAGCGCCGAACCACGACTGGTATAAGCTTTTGTTTCGAGGGGCTATAGTTATAAACGCTGGGTTAGGTTTTAGCTTTAGTTTAGTGAGGTGAAGAAATTCCTTCCTTTCCGAGTCAGGGATGAAGATACTCTATGATAGGTAGTCGGAGTCCGGCTTTCCCCTCCAGAAAGGACACAGTTAGTATTGTGGTACAGTAGTACTTAGGACCAATAATTGACATTTAAAATTATATGAATTATAGTTAAATAACACGACGCAATTAATCCATAATAAAACAGGAGCGGTGGTGACACCTGGCGGCCGTATGGTGTAACTGGGATGAGTCATCTCAGGGGGCGGGGCTTAGACCCTGCCGCTAATATGGAGCATACACATTCAACACTGTCTGTTACTGTACGAACGAACACGATTTACACCGCTGCCGTTATTTTCGGGATTGATAATGTCTTCATTAGTAGTGCCTTAGTAGTAATGTCAAATTTCAGCGCGTCAAGTAATACCGGCATTTTGTTTTTTACCGTGTTTGAAGGACCTCCAGTTTGTCGGCTTCACCGGGAGGTGGCGTCGTGGCAACAGCTCGAGATGACGTCATTCAGCAACAGCACATATGTCACCAAAACGTGTGTGAAGATACGTTAATGTTTTGAACATTGTTCCTCGTGCTTATTTTGCGTATCTCACGCGCCCTACCTACGTGTGTGTGTGTGTGTGTGTGTGTGTGTGTGTGTGTGTGTGTGTGTGTGTGTGTGTGTGTGTGTGTGTGTGTGTGTGTGTGTGTGTGTGTGTGTGTGTGTGTGTGTGTGTGTGTGTCACAGCATACACAAAAGAAATCACACATCCAAAGTATTTTTTTTCCAATATACATATATTTCATGATGTTCATCAATATAATAACACATTGATAGATTTACACTACAGTTATTTTATGTACTTCTGTTTTTCAATTAAATTTCCACTCATTTACACAGACGCAAACTCCTTGACGTTCTAATCCCATATCAAATGACAGCACAATAAATCGATCGATATAAAACCAAAAGATAAACAAATAACAAAATAAAGTGTGGACTGAGCACGTTGCCGGCAGCCCCTGGGTCCGTCCCTCCTGATAGGCCCAGGGGCCGGGGCCAACGCGGGCCCCTAGCCCCACCAGTCACTAAGAAACACTAAACAGCCGCTTCTCCAGAAGAAAATAATAAAAAGGTTTTTTTCTATGGGTATTGATATTGGATACGGGAGCGACCGTCGAACACGAACCACAGAACCACCCGGAGCGTTCTGGACGACGGTTAACTCTGTTCCCTCCGCCGCCGTCCCACCGTCGTCCCACTCTGTTCTTGGCGTTCACCAAACAGTGCTTTTACACAAACAGATCATGGAACGTGGAGCAAAGAAAAGTCATATGTGGGGGTTCGTTTTTTATAATTTCTTTAAAAATAAAAGTTGATTTCTAGGACATTGTATCTTGAATGGCGACCCTCTCCGGGGGAATCAGAGACTCGAAAGGGTCCCTCCTTAGGCTGCGTCTCTGCCATGAGGGGCGAGTGGTTAGCCTTAGCCTCTTTGTTATGCTGTTTGTCCCCCCCCTCCCTCTGTGCTTTCAAACCAAGCTCTCAATGTGCACCTCATAATCTGGACTAACACGTCCATCGCTCCCCCCATGAGTTAAACACAGCCTTTATCGAGATCTCTGATCCGTTTTCCCGGAGAAGACGACAACACGCTACAACATTTAGCCCAACGTCGTGTTTCCCGCCAAAAACCAACCAAACTAAACTAAACGACAAACAAGTGCTGTTGTGTTCGAATACGCACACTTCTCCTCTCACAACCTGACAACACACCAAACGAAAACCGAAAAGTAACACGACCGCAAAGAGAAGGACTTCTGCGTCGTCACGGCGACCGCGCAAAGGTCGCTGGTGGACGGACGGACGTACGGAGACACACGGCGGTCCTACCCCAATCCGTAGGGACGCCAAGTCGTCTGATTCCACTGGGACGCTCCCGCCGCTGTAGACGGCTGGAACTGGGACACGTTATATATATATATATATATATGTTATATATATATTCATACCAGCAAAATCAAACGGTACAGGTTTGCCTTTGGAGCTGAATCTTTTGTTAGCTTGGTAATAACCTGAAGAGCTGGGCTCTCCGGCGCCACTAAACCCCGGTACAACACCACACGATACAGATGTTTTGCAGCTGTTTTTGTAGTTTTTTTTTTTCTCGTTTTTTAATCTAACATCTAGAGTTAAAAGTCACACACGTCTTTTGATTTGAAAACACTCGCGAGCACTATGGAGACACGGAACAGAAGAAGAGTTGTGCTATTATCGGGTACAGGATCTCGTTAGACGCCCTATCGAGGACCTCCCGACGCTCGCGTCCTCGCTCCCGGGAGTCTTTATCGTTGGGGTTTCACCTTGCATATGTCAAAGGGCACGTTGAACTACCGTCTGCATGACATGTCGCCTGTAAGGGTTAGAAGGGCGGGTCGAGGTTCTCTCTACGTTAAGATCTCTCTTATGTTGAGGGGAATCTTCAAAAGTATCCTTATTGTATTCTTTATATTCTTGAGAGTTTCCCTTTGACTTGTTTTTGATGGCAAATGGCAGCATAAGCATAAAAAAATCTGGTCTTTGGTTAAAAATAGCGATAACGTTCCTCACCCAGAGAGGGGCGGAGCCCCGGTCTGTGTGTCCAGGCCTCTAAGCTCGGCCCCTCCCCCTCCCCCGGCTACTTAGGTTGCCATGGAAACAAACACGCCCTTAGCGGTTAAGCAGCCTAATCTGTCGGGATAAACCGGGGATATTCCCAAAGGCAGGTGGAGCTACAACTACTGAACACACACGCGCACACACACACACACACACACACACCACACCACACCACACCACACGCAGGTACACACACATACACACACACGCACGCACGCACGCACACCCAGGAGGTGCATGTCTTGCAGCCCGTAGACAGAAGGAGCAGTGGATAGAGAGAGTGGTGGATCCGGCAGCACGCAGCCGGGGGCGCCCCACCTGGTAACAGCAGGGGGCGCCCCACCTGGTGACAGCGGGGGGGACCCGGCTTGGTGCTCTGGTTCAGTGAAGATGTGTGAGACCTTAGGAAAAGTTTGGAAAACCGATAACGAAGAGTGTCCCCCAACAGGTCAGGTGACCGGACCAGGACGGGGGTCCACGAACAGAAATAAGTGCAACCTAAAGGATAAGGGTCTCTCTCCCCAGATACTTGGCAGTGAATAACGCGCGGAGCTCAGTTACAAAAACCCGGCGGACGCCGCGACAGAACACCGCGAAGGACCGCCCCCCCTGCCGCGGCGCCTGCCTCACATAAAAATATACTATTATATAAATATAATCTATCGTACATAAAAAAGAAAAAAGGCCTTGACTATTGGGAGTAAAACTGAGAGAGAGACGCAACGTGAAAGCAAAGAAAACAAGAGTCACCGAACGCCCTTGAGCCGGTCGGTGGGAAGGCTCCTCCCACGCTCACACACGTTCAGCTGAACCGCTCTCTGGACCCCCGGCGGAGGGCTGGGGTTCTGTAGCCGAACGCCAGAACCAACGAGTCCCTGTGCCTCTGAGGGCCAGCCGGGCTGAATGGGGGGGGGGGGGGGAGGGGGTTGGTTTGTTAAGTGTGGCCCTGCCGGCTAAGGGCCTGTCAGCGGCCGGGCCTTGAGACAGTAGCGCCATCAAAAACAAGCTTTCTCTTTTGTGCGTTTGAAAGGGGTTCCCGGGTTATATTGTGTGCGGGGCGGTGACGTCGGCCCTCCTCTGACATAAGAGCTTCAGGGCTTCTGAAGCGGAGGCTACTAGCGCTGAGAGCTAACCCGACGACGCCGCTCTCTGTTCTACGGTTAAGTTGAGTCTTACTTACGTTATTTTTTTATATCTTCTATGGTATTTACGACATCATAGTATACGTGTTTATGGTAACATATCATATACATATATATTACAAAAAGAAAGCATCGTATATATGATCAAATTAAAACCCAATTTAAATACCAAAAGTCTAACCCTTACAGCTAAAAGAATGATTGTATTTTATGCTTCTATTAGGACATCGTGACAGGGCTTTGAACCATACGGTAGCTCTTTTAAAGATACTTACATGTGCTACATTATGAGCATTTGCACTAGACTGCAATGAAGGAATGTTTTCGAAATAAGACACTAAGAAAAAACGTTACAAAATAAACATCTACAGACATTGGTCCAAGAACTATGGCAGTTTCTTTTCTGAAATCGTCAAGAGAGAAAAATGCATGCAGACCGGGTGTGGGTTCATAAAAAATGAAGATGAAGATGAATAGAAATATTGATGACAGAGAATATCGACACCCATTAGTGCTAACGATTAGTATGTCGTTGGAATGGTCTAGGACAGTGACATCACGGAACGTCTTACATTTCATTGGTCCAGAAGATGTTTTACGACGGCGTATTTTACGGATAGCGTGAGATGGTTCTACCACAACGTCGACGGGAACGCCTTCATGTTACGTTCCTAGACCATGACGGGAACATACGGGAACGCTGACAACCTGCTCGGCGCTCGCTTGGGAAAAACCGCAAGCCGCGCCGGACCGATGGGGGCGTGCGAGACGCACGGCGGGGGTCCGGCGGCGGGGTCGTGGTCACATGCTACGCCCGGGCTGCGCGGGCTGACACCGAAGCATACGGAGAAATGAATACAAAACTCAAAAAGTACAAAAAAGCACTCGCACGCACACACACCTACAAAAAACAGTATATATATATATGTATATATCAGAATAAAACTCTACAAAGAACTATATATTCCAGTCACATTAACGCCGTCGCCGCTCCTCCTCTAGCCGCCGATCGCAGTGTTTGCTCGGCAGAACGGCCAATCGAAAAGCCGCTGAGCCTAGAAAGGAGACGGGGGCCACAGACTCACAGGACAAATACCACAGGGGTCCAGAGGCGAGGTGGTGGGGGCCGTGGGGCCCCGGCAGGGTGGGGGGGGGCATATCGAGACCAATCGGTGGGCGTGGAGGGGGACAGGGGGAAGAATTGGAAACTAAACTCATCACCAGTGGTTAATTTGGTCGTCAATTTGAGGACGTTTGTTGTTGCGAGGGCGTGGGTGGAGACTGGGGTAGGAACAACTCTTCTTAGGTGCTGAAGTACACTGTGGGACACACAGAGGGGGCGCACACAGGAAACAGAGGGGAGACACAGGAAGCAGTGGTGTCAGAAGATTAGTGGTTCCACATTAAGTCGGTTACAATAGGGTGTTTATGTCCATATGGTCTAGATTGTTTAAGAAGCTATGTCCAACATTGCAGTATCAAGAAAACAATGATTACAATTATTTCATGCTCTTGGAACTGATGAGTGTAACACAGTTCAACAGTTGATAAGATATGATGATCGATCGATTGTATTGATTATTGATCCTTACCAATAATGACGATGACGACAATCAGGCAAATCACACCCAGAATAATCATCATCTAAAAAGAGGTGGAAAGAAAACATGAAACTTTATTAAAAACACATTTCATCAGAGCACCTCATCCTTCATGTCCACATAACGCAGAGACAAGAACTCAGACTCAGCCGATCAATAGCTTAACTCAATCTACCACCTGTTAACATATTCACCCCACCAGGCCAGAAACAAACCGGCCTGGTATATTATTCATATTGATGTATATTATGTATATACCATATATTATTTATGAGGATCATCACCTACTCTCTGAGTGAGGCGGGCTGCATTCCATTAAACATTTACAAAGCCAGGACCCGGGAGTGTCCTCTTCTGTCTCCTACAGCCTCGTCTCCTTCACTGAGTCCTCTACCCAGCGTGGAATCAATCCTCCATGTCTGTTCACATCGGTACGCATTCAGTACGCTTTCAGTACGCTTTCAGTACGCGTTCAGTACGCGTTCAGTACGTATTCAGTACGTGTTCAGTAAGCGTTCAGTACGCGTTCAGTACGCATTCTGTACGCGTTCAGTACGCATTCAGTACGCATTCAGTACGCGTTCAGTACGCATTCTGTACGCGTTCAGTACGCATTCTGTACGCATTCAGTACGCATTCAGTACGCATTCAGTACGCATTCAGTACGCATTCAGTACGCATTCTGTAAGCGTTCAGTACGCATTCAGTACGCGTTCAGTACGCGTTCAGTACGCGTTCAGTACGCGTTCAGTACGTGTTCAGTAAGCGTTCAGTACGTGTTCAGTACGTATTCAATACGCATTCAGTACGCGTTCAGTACGCGTTCAGTACGTGTTCAGTACGCATTCAGTACGTATTCAGTACGCATTCAGAACGCATTCAGTACGCATTCAGTACGCGCTCAGTACGTATTCAGAACGCATTCAGTACGTATACAATACGCATTCAGTACGTATTCTGTAAGTATTCCGTTTGTATTCAGTACGTATTCAGCGATACCGCTTCTATCGTGTGAGTCATGTTCTATGCTGTTTATTATGCTGCGAGTCTCTCCTGTCGTGTGTGTGTGTGTGTGTGTGTGTGTGTGTGTGTGTGTGTGTGTGTGTGTGTGTGTGTGTGTGTGTGTGTGTGTGTGTGTGTGTGTGTGTGTGTGTGTGTGTGTGTGTGTGTGTGTGTGTGTGTGTGTGTGTGTGTGCTTGACGTGAGCTTCCTCCGCAGAAGGTCATTGGTCAGGACGACCTTGGGTCCGACTGCTCATTGGACAAACACAAGACGCTCACGGCAACACGGCGGCCATGAAGCCAGTGGCCGCTGGGCGACGCGGTCGGAGAGGCTGCTGTTAGAGGCTGCTGTTAGAGGCTGCTGTTAGAGGCTGCTGTTAGAGGCTGCTGTTAGAGAGGCTGCTGTTAGAGAGGCTGCTGTTAGAGAGGCTGCTGATAGAGGCTGCTGTTAGAGAGGCTGCTGTTAGAGGCTGCTGTTAGAGAGGCTGCTGTTAGAGAGGCTGCTGTTAGAGGCTGCTGTTAGAGGCTGCTGTTAGAGGCTGCTGTTAGAGAGGCTGCTGTTAGAGGCTGCTGATAGAGGCTGCTGTTAGAGAGGCTGCTGTTAGAGAGGCTGCTGTTAGAGGCTGCTGTTAGAGAGGCTGCTGTTAGAGGCTGCTGTTAGAGAGGCTGCTGCTAGAGAGGCTGCTGTTAGAGGCTGCTGTTAGAGAGGCTGCTGATAGAGGATGCTGTTAGAGAGGCTGCTGTTAGAGGCTGCTGTTAGAGGCTGCTGTTAGAGAGGCTGCTGATAGAGGATGCTGTTAGAGAGGCTGCTGTTAGAGGCTGCTGATAGAGGAGGCTGTTAGAGAGGCTGCTGTTAGAGAGGCTGTTAGAGGCTGCTGTTAGAGGCTGCTGTTAGAGAGGCTGTTAGAGGCTGCTGAGGAGGAGCAACCCGCTGGGCGTGAGAGACTTTATATGGACCGGGAAGAAAGAGAAAGAGAGAGACGGAGAGAGAGGATGGCGAAGAGAGAGACAGAGACACAGAGACATGGATCCACTCCATCCTGATGTGTGATAGTGACTGTAAACAGACCTCCAGGCCGGGCTGATGACCTCCACAAGGTTATCCCTGTTTGGGCCGGTTGCTGTTTCCCACTAGCACAAAAACCCGGAGGGCGTCAGTTACACTGCTCCCGACCTACCGCCTCCAACCGAGGATTGCAGTGTTGGCATCCAAGAGCTAGCCGCTAGCTCTAGCTGCTAGCGCTAGTCACTAGCTCTAGCTGCTAGCTCTAGCGGCTAGCTCCAGCCGCTAGCTCTGTCCACTATCTCTAGCCGCTAGCCCCACCCACCTTGGTGTTCTTCCACCAGTACTTGTTCTTGAGCTAGCCGCTAGCACCGGCCGCTAGCCCTAGCCTCTAGCCCTAGCCGCTAGGCCCACCCACCTTGGCGTTCTTCCACCAGTACTTGTTCTTGAGCTTGGCGGCGCTGGTCTCGAACTGGGAGGCCCCGGCCTGCAGGGCGTCGGCCCGGTCGTCCAGCTCAGACAGCTTCTGGTCACGCTCCAGCACCTTGTCCACGTTCACACGCATGATGTCCACCACCTAGCGTTACCACGGAGACAGGGCTGTGATGCTGGGAAGGGGCGGAGCCAAGCCCCCCGGGGAGGAGGTTTGGCTCACTGCTCGCTATTGTCTCAGTTCAGACTGGAAATATTAATTTAATAATATAAAATAACTCAACGAGTGATTAGTCCGTTATATATATCACACAAAAACCCTTAGATTGTGAGGAGTCGCTAAGGAGGGCTGATTAGGCAGACGGGAAGCCACTCTGACATGGTTACGGTATATAGTCTTAAACATTATTATTAAGAGGATAATAGTTAAAGATGATGCGGGTGGGTGGAAGGGTGTTCAACTCGTCCACCTGGTGTCGATGATTACATGTGATCAAATAATAACATCCATGTGACATATAACATGGTCCCGGTCCACAACTCATCCGTGAAGCGGTCTATGATCACATGTGATAAAAGAATAACAACATGTAATAATAGTGCCTAGTCCGGTCCTACACCGTCGACCTGGTGTCTATGATAACAAGTGATGAAAGATTAACAACACAACCTATATGATGATGATAATATGATTAAATAAGGCCAGTCCCGGGCTCTCCCCGGCGCGGCCCAGCCCTACCTCGTCCACCTGGGCCTGGGTCTGCTGCAGGCGGCGGTTGCTGGTGAGGTTGGGCGGCTGGTTGGCTCCATCTGCTCCGGGGGCTCCGGCGGGGGCGGACCTGCCGGGACGCACAGCCCGTTAGCACTAGCGCTAGCGTTGGAGCTCGGACAAAACAGGATGGCCCAGAAAGTGATAAAAATAGCCCCGGACGAGGCGCACAATAGGGCCCGGTGCGCCGGGGCCTGGGGGGGGGCGTGTAGCCGCCGCAGTGGCGGCGGCGGCGGACGGGCTATGTACTCAGCTGCTGCCTCCACACAAAAGGAGGGCGAGGGAGATTCACGGCCTCTCTCTCTCTCTCTCTCTCTCTCTCTCTCTCTCTCTCTCTCTCTCTCTCTCTCTCTCTCTCTCTCTCTCTCTCTCTCTCTCTCTCTCTCTCTCTCTCTCTCTCTCTCTCTCTCTCTCTCTCTCTCCCTCTCCCTCTCCCTCTCCCTCTCCAGATGAACGAACAAATCAAATGTGTGTAATAAATAGATGTATGGTCCGTGTCTTGTGTCTTAAGTGTAATCAGCATAGAAAATGTTAAATTTAATCCAATCTCACAAACAGCGAAACGCACACTAAGGCATTCACAAAAAGCCTACAACAAGCAGGCCAACACGACTAAATAGGAGACAACCCAACGATCGATCAATGAACAGTTGACCGTTCAGCTATTTTAAGAACAATAACCCCCTCATGTAAGGGGATAGTCCTGTGTCCAGCGGGATCGTTAGCCCCGTTCTGCATGGGGAGACGGCCCCAGAGAGAGCAGAGGTCAGCGGCACTCAGAGGGGTCAGGGGAGGTAGGGGGGCAGGTATCCTAGAGGGGGGGCCCGCTGGCTGAACGGAGCTGCTCACCTGGAGCCAGAGAACGGAGAACGGAGAACCGAGAGCAGAGAGGAGAACAGAGAGCAGAGTGGAGAGAGGAGAACAGAGAACAGAAAGAACAGAGGTCAGAAAGAACAGAGAACAGAGAGAACAGAGAACAGGGAACAGGGAGAACAGAGAACAGAGAGAACAGAGAACAGAGAACAGGGAGAACAGAGAACAGAGAACAGGGAGAACAGAGAACAGGGAGAACAGAGAACAGAGAGAACAGAGAACGGAGAACGGAGAGCTGAGAGCAGAGAGGCCCATCGCTGTGTAAAGGTCACCCAGCACACTCCTAATCCCTCACAACACATCCAGGAAGTCCCTCCGATGTTTTCTGTTATAATCAATGTTAATATTATGTTATTTAGGACGTGTTCATCTAAAGAAAGGCACCGTGAATAAGGATAGTGGGCCTATAAAGGCCATTAAGGAGAAGGCATGCTGTGGGAGGCCTTCAGGGAGGCTGAGGACAACAGGGATCCAACCAGGAACCCTTTGGCTGGCGTCAACACACGACTTGAGGGCAGTTGAGTGACACTGTGGGTCGTATAATAGAGGATAACACGTACCTTATGGGCTACGTGAGAACGTTCCAGGGATACGTGTAAATACCAGCTCAGCTTAGCTCTATATTAAGCACCTCTAGGCCACTACAACATGAATACTAAGGCTAGATGATAATAATAGTCTATGATAATAATTATAACAGTAATACTAGCATTAAATGTCGAATGGATTTAACACACTCATATTGCTAGCTGAGAGTTGCTAACAGCAGCTGCTAACTGATAAGAGGCTGGCTGACATAGCAGCCACAAGGCTACCCAACATGGCAACTAGCCTGTTAGAAGCCAAACGGATAGCCAATCTGGCAACTAGCCTGTTAGAAGCCAAGCGATACCCAATCTGGCAACACTAGCCTGTTAGCAGCAACAGGCTAGCTGACATGTAGCCGTGTAGGCCGAGCCCACAACCCCGTAACCTTCTCCTCACATTGACGCTCGACAACCTGTCCCGAGATAAAGGCAACGTCCATCTAATACTATATTATATTCGGGGTGTTTTCTACCAATAAACATGTCGTGTTAGCTACAGTGCTAGCCAGCTGTTTGCTACACCGCGCCCCGGGGGTTCCGCGGCCGTCTTTCAGCACCGGAGAGCGGCGTTCAGCACCGGACAGCGCCGGACAGCGACCCGTCGAGCGGGAGTCGTTGAGCGGGTTTACCGGATCATAGGACCGCAGGGTCCTGTATGTATGATGATACAAACGGCCGAAACACTCGGTCATCCATGATTTCGGCTGTTTTTTGTGGAACAAAGAGGGTCTTTGGAGGGGACTCGACCGGACAGGGAGCGTCGTGATGTGGAGGGCGTTGCTTTGTGAAGCACCACGCACACACTCATGGAAACACCGCGCGGGGATGCGATCAATAGCGGGGATATCAGAGGACTCTAGCCAGCGATGCCTTTTCTGTTTTAATACCATGATGGCTTGGGGTGAGGTGTTAACAAGGTCACTTTTAGACCTCCCGTTGGTTATATTATAAGACCATTAACACGCTACGATTGAGTGAATACAGAAATAGGATTATGAATAAAACCAGGAGTAACGATATAATGAACGAATAACAAAAATCCACTGTTCCCTGTCCGCCCTCTCTCACGCTCGACGACAGAGAGGGCTGTCACACACACGCACACACAAACACACACGAGGTGACAACACCACCAGGCCTATACTGATGCTCGTGGGTCGTGTGGTCCGTCGTGGGTCGACAGCATCCTGAGGCCGCGAGTGAAGCGGATCTTAAGTGATCAACAGGCTTTTAAAACAGATCCCCCCTCCAGCGTGTTCTTCAGCAGAGAGCACTTCGTTATAAGGAGCTGATCGTTATAAGGAGCTGTTCTTCATAACTGTTCATCATAACTGTTCTTTATAAGGAGCTGCTCTTCATAAGGAGCTGTTCGTCATAACTGTTCATCATAAGTATATGTTCTTTATAAGGAGCTGTTCTTTATAAGGAGCTGTTCATCATAACTGTTCTTTATAAGGAGCGGTTCATCATAAGGAGCTGTTCATCATGACTGTTTTTTAGAAGGAGCTGTTCTTTTAAATGAGCTGTTCATCACAAGGAGCTGTTCATCACAAGGAGCAGATCTTTATAAGCAGCTGTTCTTTATAAGGAGCTGTTCATTATAAAGAGCTGTTCTTTATTTACATTTACATTATTTACATTTACATTATTACATTTATTTACTTTATAATGATCTGTTTGTTATAAGGAGGTGTTCATCATAAAGAGCTGTTCTTTATCAGGAGCTGTTCTTTATCAGGAGCTGTTCTTTATAGGGAGCTGTTCCTCATAAGGCCCGCGTCCTCCTAATCCTCGTTACCAGTGTAGACCCACCAGGGGCCGATGGACGCTATCCAGACAGAAAGCCTCGATCTTAGATTAATAAATGTATTATTGGTGGTCAAACGCACAGTCCAGTCCCCCCCGTCCCCCCCGTCCCCCCCCGTTTTTTTCTTTACCTAAACCAAACCATTCCAGACTGGAAATATTGCGTGTCACTGAAATCCACATCGCCAGAAGGAGACTGGGAGCAGGAGACGGTTCCATGACTCCGTGTGGGTCTGCTCCTCTCCCCTCCAAACACGCACATAGGGCTTATTAGCCCTTAGAATAAAATGGCGACGCGTGCAAGCGCTCCTCGGTTCAGGCGACAGTGGTTCATCGTGGCGGGCTCCACGGAAACTCGTGACTCGTCGAAGGTGGAGGTTATTAAGACAAATCATGGGTTTTCATGCCCCTGCCCCGGGATCCGTGATGATCCACTGGATCCATGATGAACCACTGTCGCTTGAACCGTAGAGGACTTTCCAGTTCAATAAGCTGAAGAAACGGAGCCACAGGCTACTACAGCGACCCGCCGCCGTAGAAACCAATCCCATAATAACACTCATGAACCCAGGGGGTTAGCCGGGCACTTACATGGTTCTGGCGGGGCTCGGTGGACCGTGCGGGGCTGGATCCGGAGTGGAGAGGGTTCCTGAAGGCAGTGAGTAGCGCTGGTGTCTGGGAGGAGATCAGCGCTCCTCTGGCGGGGTCGTCTGGTCGGGGTGGAGATCTTCTTCTGGAGGAGGAAGAGGAGAGAAGGAGATCTTCTAGAGCCTGCAGCCCGGAGGTCGGAGCGCTGTCTCGGGTTCACTACTCGGGATGTGTACGGGGTCCGTGTCCGTCTGTTCGTCCTGTCCTGGGTGTCTGTAGCACGGCAGCAGCAGCAGCAGCGTGTCACGGCGTCGCCTCTCAGTAATGAACGCGTCGGGGCTCGAGCGGCTGGATTAGGACGGGGGGAGGGGGGGGGGGGGGGGGCGGTGACGTCACGGGATGAGTCGGATGTCGAAATGGTCGCCGAGGACAGCAGCTCCTCTTTTTTCAAACCGCCAGTGACGGCGTTTTTTTTTTTCTTTTAGTATGTGTGTGTTGGTGATGTGTGGGTGTGTGTGTGTCTCCACAATATGTGTGTTTGTCTCCACAAGGTTAAGGTGGTGCTGTGTGTCTGAATAAAGCATTAGACACGGTTGTGTTGTAATGTCTTGAATCTTTAAGGACATGGAGCCTCTTTATGCTGGGCTGCTTGTCAACAAAATGGCCGCGCCGAGGAGGAGTGTCGTCCTCATCCCGTTATTTAATACAGATATGACATCAAATGGCGTGAATAGTACACCTATAGGCCAAGACGTGTGTTTATGGATGAATTTGAAAGACTAACGTGTTAATTGAAAGGGTTTTTCATTCGTTTGCTCACGTTGTAAAAGATGACTGGAAGTGGAGTTCATTTTAAATATAGAGCACGTATATTTCAGCAAATATCGTAAAGGATGTCACATAAAACATAACAAGATCATGAATGAAATATTGTTATTGTTTATAAAAAAAATAGATGTTTCATAATTAATTATTCATCAACGTGCCTATGAAAGCAACATACATATTCTGACCCATGATTTATTGAAATCCCTTGACACTTATGATTAAATGAGTGATCCAATCTTAAAATTAAAAATTTAACAAATTATATTGTCATGATCAGATCTGTTGTAAATATCGAAACATCTAGGTAAGCCATTGGCAGTTGCACAAAAAAAATGACATCTCACACAGAACATTAAAGAAGAAAATGATTTATTTTTTCAACTTTAAAATATTCAGTTTAAAGATACATATTTAACCGGGGAAATACTACAGAGAATATATATATATATATTTTTATGTCAAGCCACGAAGATAGGTATTCATGTTTGTTTCATGCAATGCTAACCAGCGCTAGTGGATGATCTGCATCCACTAGCATGTCACAGCTAGCATTGGCTAACGACAGAGCTCCAGAACCACATCAGGCGGGTCGAGAGAGGAGGTACGAGGCATCGAGGCACCATCAGTTTTTGCTAATTACACTTAGTGCCCGCTGTATTGCTGGGTTTTTAATTCATCATGTGGAAATTGGCTGAATCAGTGGTATTAAGACATATTATCCTTGTTTGTTGTTCGGTATAGTATATTTAGAGCTAATTTAGAGACATGATTTGGATTTAATCTGTGTTAAAGGTCCCCTATTTGCCACCTGGCCTGAGGTTGATTAGTAGATCCTGAAACAAGCCGTTTCAAAATGCCTACATTTATGACATCACAAGTGGGATCGCCCAGATGTTTGACGAGACATTGACCGCTGACTACAGCTCCTCTCTCCGTGGTTGAACACTCCCACCTGTGAGGTCAAAGGTGGAACCGCTTTGGAAGGGCTTGTAATGGATCCACGTGTTTCCCGGTGGTCAGCGGCCCTTTAAAAGGGCCTTCAGAGTGCTGGCTTTCAACGACAAAACAGGACACACCATGACGCGACATCATCCCGGTCATTCACGGAACTTTATGACGAGGGGGACAGGAAAACGGACGAGAGAAATGACTAAAGTGAGAGAAACATTTGATAAAACCCCGCTAGGGGATTCAGTTCACAGTTGTGGTCGTATTCAGACGGGACATGGAGGACGGCTCGGGGAGCCAAAGCCCTCTGCGCCTGGCCTTCGCTTGTTTAGTATTTATTATTCTTCAAAAATATCTACCACTATTTAACTATTGCTATTTTTTGGATGCGTTTGTGAAACAAAAATAAAAAAGATAAAATCTCAGTGACGACAACAATACCTCAAAGTATATCCACAGGTGTCCCTAACGTCTTGACGGTGGGGTGTCCTCCCCAGGTCCCCCCCCCCCCCCCCATGAGAGACATCAGTACACCCAGGAGACCGGGACCCACTGCGGGGTGGAGGTGGCGCGCTCGAGGGCCTCCTCCACCCCCTTCACGCTCTCGTCCACGTCGTTGTTGACGAGGATCTCATCGAAGAAGTGGCCATAAGTGGCCAAGATGGCGTCGGACTCCTTCTGGATGAGCTGCAGGGATTCCGTCTGAAGGGCGGGAAAACGTTGGGGTTAGCACTGAGCTAGACGCTATAGAGCTAGCTACCTGGGTGGAATCTAGGTTTAGAACCAACAATCTAGGTTTAGATTGAATGACCTAGGTTTAGATTTAATAATCTAGGTTTAGATTCAGGCGTTTCGGCCCAGAAATGTGTTTATAAATGTATGACGGCTAACGTGTTTGTTGAAAGGGTTTTTAATATTGTTGAATCTAGGTTTTGATTCTAGATTCTTGGTTGAATTGAACCCAAGTCAAATCACAAAACATTATGGTGGCATGATCTGATTGTTCTGGAAACTGACAGAATATAGTCAGTCTCACGTTGAGTTTATGTTAGGCTGGCTGTACAACGTGCAGTACCCCTTTGGTGAATGAAAACAGCCATTCACAGCATAAAGTACGACAGGCAGACAATCAGCAGAACAGAAGATACAATTGGAGTCACGATTCAAACACCAGGAGAAGGAGCAGGACTTTGGAAGGGATTTTGAAAGTGTCCGCAGAGTTAGTGTTGTGGTGGAATAAATGTATGAAGTCGATTCTGCCTGGTGGTATTTCAGGGGCAGGACAGTGTGTAGAGACCCGTGTGTGTGACTCCAGCCAGGTTCTGGGTTCCATCCCCAATGTTCTTGAGCACGACACCCTAACTCCTGCCTGCTCCTTAATATCATACACAGGGTTTCACTGTGAGTCGCTTTAGAGAAAAGCATCGGCCAAGTGACGAGTCCGTCATTTACTCAGGAAATAACGTAACTAACTTATGAACTAGTGAATAATAGTGAACAGCACCTGAGCAGACGTGTCGGTGGGAGCGATGAAAATCACCAGAGGTGCGTACTCTGCTGTCCTGACCAGCTTCAACGTCTGGGGAGAGAGAGAGACCATGAGCGAGAGAGTGAGAGCGAGAGCGAGAGCGAGAGAGTGAGAGTGAGAGAGAGAGAGAGCAGTTAGACAATATGTAGAAGCTAACAGTCATTCAGAGACAACAGGTGACTCAGAAAACATGACTCAGAGATATCAGACACCAACCTCTATGCCAGCAAGGACACCGAAGTAAACTAATTTCAACTTTCAAATGGACTTTTTAGTGATAGTTTAGATTGTTGTTCACTTGTTGTCACCTCTATTCTTTTTTTTATATATATATAAAAAATGTCAGTTTAAAAGCACTTTCTAAATAAATGGTATCATCCTCCTCCTCCTCCTCCTCCTCCTCCTCCTCCTCCTCCTCCCTCACCTGGGGCTCCACGTCCAGCAGGGCGATGCAGCCTTGCTCGTGGATCTTCTGGATGGTCTCGATCTTGGTGCCGAACATGAAGCCCTGGAAGCTGCCGTACTCCAGCAGCTGATTGGACGAGATGCTCTTGGTCATGACGTCGTTGGAGATGAAGTGGTACTCCTCCCCGCTGGCCTCGTCCTTCCGCGGGGGCCTGGTGGTGTCTGGGGGGTGGGGGGGGGGGGGGGGGGGGTTAGGCGGGGCCAGGGTCTGACACGGTACTAACGGTGTGATCCAGATGCCTCGGACACCAGCTTTCCGAGCTCCACTTGTGACGTCTTTTCTGATCTCGGAGCGTCATCACTCAACTCGCTCTGACCAAATGGGGGCGTGCCTCCGTGAAATGCCACAAGAAAGCTGGGAGATATCCCCCCGAGGCATCTGGATCACAGCATGATGAGAGGGAGGGGGGGTGGCCGAATATGGTGACCTACGTGGTGCGGGGTAGGCGAAGCGCTCGGGGAAGCGCGACAGCAGGGCGTTCTTGATGTGGCTCCTTCCTACTCCAGGGGCTCCTGGGTGGGGGATGGATGCATTAATACCGTGCTTCAGCCAGCGGACCCTCTACACACCCTCTAACTTTCACCCCTTCATGCACACGTTCACACCCCGACAGCAGTGTCATCCACGCAGGGCGACAGTCAGCTGGTCGGGAGCAGTCAGGGCGAGGCGTCACGCTCAGGGACACCTCGACACTCTACACTCAGCTAGGAGGAGCCGGGGATCGAACTAGCAACCTTCCGGTTACTAGTCAACCCGCTGCTTCCTGTTCTGAGCCACACGCCGCACCATTTGGAAATGACAAAATGTTCAGACAAATGTTCCAGTTATGATTTAGACAATAAGGCGGCCACATGACCGGCACCACTCTGATCACTGATCTGACATCAATAGTCTTCAGATCAATGATCTTGTGACGAGAGACTAAAGGTTTAGCCGCTCAGGTCTTTCTCCTCGTCTGTCAGTGATTGACAGGAAGATGCGTGGTACAATCAGAACCGTTTGAAGCCTGTACAGTAAGACATACAGGTATCAGACGCCCAACCGTAACCTCAGACAGGGAATCAGATTGGCTCAAGGTCCAGGCAGCTCACCAATGAGGACCAAGGTTTTCCTCTTGAAGGCGGGCAGCCGGACCACCTCCTCGTAGGAGATCACGTCCAGCTGGTCGAAAACTGACGGACACAAGAGGAGGCGTTAGAGGAACCGAAGGAAGGAAGCGCTCTGGGACACAGAGGGTCAGGGGTCAGAGGGTCAGGGTTCAGAGGGTCAGGGGGTCAAGGGTCAGGGGTCAGGAGGTCAGGGGTCAGGTTCTGGGACACAGAGGGTCAGGGGTCAGAGGGTCAGGGGTCAGGAGGTCAGGGGTCAGGGTCTGGGACATAGAGGGTCAGGGGTCAGAGGGTCAGGGGTCAGGGACTCACTGGAGCTGTGCTTGGCCAGGTACTTGTCTTTACACTTCTTCTTCTTGGAGAACAGACCGCAGGAGGGGCTGCCCTGCGTGGCCTTGCTCTTACTGGCCGCCCGCCTGCAGACACAAGACCAACGCTTCGACTCTCAGATACACAGAGCATCACAGGGACGTATCACCCATACACAGAATAACACATATACATAGATTATCAACTGTAGAGCGGGGGGTTCTGGAGAAGACACCAGGGCTCTACATGCACACAATGAAGATAGAGGATACACAATTCAATATTGAATAATATTATAGGAGTATCAATAAATAAATAAAACATGTAAAAATATGAAACAAGTAAACAGTGTGATGGCTATGAATCGGAAGCCTGATAAGTCTTCACGCTAGTGAACGCTCCACCCTCTGGCTCCGGAGGCCTGGCGACCGTCGCTAAGGGCGTAGTCGACCACGTACCACTCCTGGAGGTCGGGGGAGGGGATGAGGCCGGCGTAGGAGGCGGAGCAGCTCTCCACGCGGCCTTGCCACCAGTTTGGGTCCTGTGTGTTGATGATCTGGATGATGGCGCCCGTCTGGAACTTAAGCCCCGCCTCCTTGCACGGGATGAGGTCGTCCTTGGCGGGGTCATAGTTGAACTGGGCCCGCATGTATATCTGGACAGACAGACACAGAGAGACAGATAGACAGGGAGAGAGAGAGAGGGATAGAGAGAGAGACAGACAGACAGACAGACAGACAGACAGACAGACAGACAGACAGACACGGACAGACAGACAGACAGACAGACAGACAGACAGACAGACAGACAGACAGACAGACAGACGGACAGACAGACAGACAGACACACAGAGAGACACACAGATAGACACGGAGAGAGAGAGAGAGACAGACAGACAGGCACAGAGAGACAGATAGTCAGGGAGAGAGAGAGACAGACAGACAGCCAGAGAGAGAGAGAGAGAGACAGCATTAGACACGAGATCCCTCCCCCTCGCTGGTCGAACTGGACAGGTGTTAGTCGGGGAAGGAGGGAATCCATCTTGTATTTGTGACGACTGAGAGCTAAGTTGTTTTCTCTGAGCAGCAGAGAACACAACAAATGACTTCATGACTAAATGATCAAACTGTATTTGGAACTTTATTTTAGAATTGTAAAAAAAAAATCTAAAAGATAATCATCAATTTGGCAAAATCATACATTTTAAACGTAACTAATCCAATAAATAAAGCTCATATAATACATTAAAAGACATCTAGTAACTAGCGGTGAGTGTTCATGTCCCAGCTGAGAGGCCGCAGGTTTGATCCCCAGTGACGACCGCCTCGAGGGATCCTTGAATAAGATTTCCTCCTTGCATTTCCAATAAACATACAACCATCTCACCTGAATATATGATTATGTATTTATCATATATGCAGCTGATGGGGACTATTATATATTCTTTGGTTACGTTTAATCATCAGTTTATGAATATGAGTGATAGAAAAACTATTGTATTAAAAACAGTTGATTATAAGCCGAAATGTTACCAGGTAGAAATACAGAAGGTATAGAACAGAAAGAAAGAAACTACAAACTACGTCTAAAATAACTACAGTTTTTGAATCAGCCTACCATGACTGGCCACACATGGAGTTTACTTTTAGTATTAAGTAGCTTGTAAAATACCCAATAAAACATTTGTTCACACACTTGTTGATCGTTTAAAATGTCCTCCAAGCTCAGCATGTAGTGACAGTGTGTGGCCAGCTGGGGGCAGTATGACCCGTTCTACCCTACTGTGTTTCAAGTCCGTCAAAGAACAAAATCTCGGGATCATTTTGTTAGACTTTGAAACGTTCGATGTCTCAAGTTACCTGCGTCTCTCATTGACTTACAGAAGATTCATCTGTTGAAGAACAAACTATTTAACACAAGAGATCGACAAAATTAGATTTGTGATCCGGTGTACACCCATTATAACCTCTTTATCCCGGAATTCATGCAATTAATGAAAATAAACCAAAAGCAAAAGTAAACATTTTAATCAACCAATCACAATAGATTTACAACCCAGGGCCAGCGACAAATGAGAGGAGAGGAACGTACCTCACAGGCCCGTGAGCGTCCGTGCAGGTTGGGGATGACCTTCATCTTCACCACGCCACTCGTCTCCTTCTGCAGAGGAGACGAGTTTACACACCGACAGTTTACACAGAGATCTAGCGTTCAGCCATCCGTTTACACAGAGATCTAGAGTTCAGCCATCAGTTTACACACAGAGATCTACAGTTCAGCCATCAGTTTACACACAGAGATCTAGCGTTCAGCCATCAGTTTACACAGAGATCTATAGTTCAGCCATCAGTTTACACACAGAGATCTACAGTTCAGCCATCAGTTTACACAGAGATCTAGAGTTCAGCCATCAGTTTACACACAGAGATCTACAGTTCAGCCATCAGTTTACACACAGATCTACAGTTCAGCCATCAGTTTACACAGAGATCTAGAGTTCATCCATCAGTTTACACACAGAGATCTACAGTTCAGCCATCAGTTTACACACAGAGATCTACAGTTCAGCCATCAGCAGGGGGTTCAGACGTCCCTGGCTATAGCAGGCTTTGGGAATCGAACCCGGTACCCACCCCCTGTAATAAGGCCAGGGAGGCTCCTCGCTGTGGAACGCCCACCAGTAACCCGGAGGCTTTGGGGATCGAACCCAGTACCAACACCCTACACCAACACCACATCAGCTGGCCCTCGTCTCAGAGTCATTTAACGTAACATCGTATTACTTTCATCTGTCAAATAATCAAAGGTTCAGACGGCTCATGAGGCCCTGAGCGACGTGTGTGAGACGTACCAGGATCTTCTGCAGCTGGTCCACCGACTGGCTGTCCACACTCCTGCCGTTGATCTCAGCGATCTCATCGCCTTCGTGAAGAGATCCTGGAGAGAGCGGAGAACCCATCAGAACTCACGGTCGGGTCGAGAGAGGCTCCAGACTCACCTGTTCAGAGTTCACCTGGGCTCGGAGCCAGAGAGGCTCCAGACTCACCTGTTCAGAGTTCACCTGGGCTCGGAACCAGACTCAAGACTCTGCACAGCCTCCCCCCTTACCCCCCCCCCCCACACACACACACACCCCTCTTAGGCACTTATTGTATGTTGTACGACCTAACACTTAAAAATAGTACTTAGCATTGTGTAGCATCTTATCCTAGCTATCTTTGTTGTGTACGGGGAATGGGTTAGCCTAACAATTGTAAGTGCTTGGCACTTGGTTCTATGAACATCCTTACTGTACCGACAGCAATATATTGTTGTTTCTCTCAAGTGGTAATTTGTTTTCACAGTGAATTGCTGTATCTCTGGACTACACGCATAGAATGGGGTGATGAATGATGGGAGTTGTAGTTCAAAGATGATAACGGCCAACAACACCCATCATGCATCACTTGGAGGAGGTGCTTGATGGATGTTGTAGTCTAAAAATATATCCATCATTCTTGGACTATAAATGGTATCATGGGGCAATGCACTGTTTTTATGCTGTAGCCCAAATAGGCTTTTATAGTCTTGAACTTAAGCTTGGGGCGATGCATTATAGGATTTTTAATGTAGAATGTTGATGTATTTTAGCCCTGTGGTTGCCTCCGGTGATCAATTCCTGCAAGACATCACTCCAACTCACAAGGTCTGCACAGTGCTTGATGCCGTAAACGTTTACTGGTCAGTACCATTGGCCACTGAGTGTCAAGGTTGGCTGGCTTTCAGCTAGGATGGATGTCAGTATACCTGGGCTAGACTGGCTCAGGGACTTGCCTCAGCCCCCACCATCTATCACCAGGCCTTGCGACGACACCTGACCCTGCCAGAAGCCCCCAAAATGACCTCAGCAGTCATCACGTATTTGGACGACATCCTAATTGCCTCGGAGACCGAGGAAGAGCACGACAAGGCCTTAAGGGGAATGATTGACTATCTCCATGTGAAAGGTCACAAATTGAGCTACGACAAGGCACAAATGTCTCAACCAGAGGTCATTTACCTTTGTCAGAAAATCTCACAAGGCAAACAAGAAATCACGCACAACCACACTGCAGCAATCAGGAAAACGCCCGAACCCCGAACAGTCAAAGAACTACGAGCATTCTTGGAAGTATGCAACTACTACAGGAATTGGGTGGAAAACTACACTGCAATTGAGCCTGAAGAAAACAGATGAACATACATCAGAGGAGGAACACAAGGAAAGCTTGAAAAGCATAATGGAGATGCAAGACGCCACGAGTCGAGAAGAAAAATGCACATTGATTGAGAATGCAGCAAAACTCCACGACGACAACTTATGGAGACACGGGAACAGGACAGTTGCACCACAGAGCCTGCTGCCATACCTGGCGACACAGCTTCATTCTCTCGGGCATGTGGGTGTGGAAAAGATGCGTCACAGGTTTGGGCAAGTCTGGTGGTCACCAAAATTCAACCCTACGGCAAAAGACATCGTGAGGAGATGTGCTACATGTCTCAAGAACAACCATGACAGGAAAGTGAAACTGCCGATGTTGAAAGTCCCCGCACCCCCGGGTCCTTTCCGATGCCTACAGGTGGACTACATCACACCACCTCCATGTAAAGGATATCGAGAAGTCCTCGTGGTCGTTGACAAATTCTCCCGCTAGATCGAAGCATACCCGGTCCGACGTGCAACAGCTGCAAACACAGCTAAAGTGCTAGTCAAAGACTTCATTCCACACTACGGGCTGCCTGATCAGATCTGCTCCGACAATGGAACCCATTTCACCGGAGCAGTCTGTGCCGAGGTGAGCCGTATGCTGAACATCACATGGTCCTTCCATTGTCCGTATCACCCCCAATCGTCAGTACAGGTGGAACGAGCCAACAGGGCACTGAAGGAGTGATTGGCGAAGATGCACCAAGAAGGGACTCCATGGGTGGACGCGATGCCCATCGCCTTGTTCAGCATGAGAGCTACATACAACAAAGACATTGGACTGTCCCCCTACGAGGTCGTGTTTGGCCGATGCTTCAGTTTCCCAGGCTCTGTTGACTTGCAGACTCCAGACGTCCACCTGACATCGGACGCTCCGATGAACTACTTCATCCAGCTCTCCGAGACTCTACAGGTGACATCAAACCAGGTCAAGGAAGCTTGGGCCGAGCCCCCATAGGGAGGACATTCATTAGTTGCAGGGCAATGGGTTATGATCCACAAACCACAACGACTAGCAATAGAGGCCAAATATAAGGGGCCATACCAAATTCTATTGGTTACTCGATCCGCTGTTTGTCTAGTTATGAAGACAAAGTGGATACATGCAAGCCACTGCAAATTTGTAGATTCACCGTCTTGTAATGACACTCGTTAAATATGGCACGCAAACTAACTGATACGAGGTGAAGAGTAGGGTGTCTTTGTTATATCCATTCCTTTGTTTTCACGAGAGGTTTGTCTTCGAAAGATGCTAGGGCTTTGTCACCACCTATCCAAGTGAGAATTCAATGTTGGTTCCTTCTTGACACAACTGCTCAGCTGTAGAACATTTATGTTTCACTCATTCACACAAGTTTTATTGAGAATCATGATGACTGATTACTGATTACTGATATAACCATTTTCGAATCAAGGTTTTTTTTTATACGATAATTTTTCATTGTTTATTTCCTTAAGACAATTACAAACCATAGTTAATTATTATTACTGTTGGAGGCTGGGACAATGCCTCCCCCATGACTGATACTGCACTTTTTCTTTGTTTCCTGTTTCACGGACACGAGTTGAGTCCTTGGGATAGCAGAGGCGGCTATCTGTTCTTGAACTGAACTGTGTCTCAGTGTTTGTCCTGACGCCCTACTACGAACTTTCATCCTCATCCCCATAACACCTGCGGTGGCCATGACCTTGAAAATAACTCTGTCGCAACTGCCTACTCAAAACCAACTGAGCCATGATGTTACCAGTATTGTTTCTCATGTTGTGCCATCTTTTTACAGGGAGAATTTTTTAATTTGACAGCCATAATGTAATCCACAAAGATAACACTTTTTTACAAACTGCCCACGGGTTAGCCAAGGCTAAAGGGTTGCAGTCGCGTTGGGTTTGTGGGCTTTTGCTATCTTCACCTCAGATATATCCTTACCTCGCTGTCCCGTTCACCCTCCCAGAGTATATTGCAGCTTACAAACATGTCAACCCCCCTAGATCTGTAGTAACAAAGGTTCCCTATTACACTGTCCCAATGGAGGAACATTTTAAGGGTTATGCTACAAATAGATCTAAGCGTGATTTATTCCATCAGAATTTTCAAGTTGCTACTCCATCTCAAAGAGACTTTTCTGCTATCATTCCACACTATGGTATCACAGTTGCTCTTGATGAGATTAGAGATTTAGTACATATTATTGACGCTATAGCGAATGCTTCCGGCCATGGCCTGACTGACCTTAATCATGAATTGTACTGGCTTAGAACAATGATTTTCCAACATCAGTATCTATTGGACTTCCTTGCTGTGCATCTTGGATTGTACTGTTTCTTTATCGAGCGCCATTTCCACCAGAGATGCTATGAATGTGTCTAATTATGTACATGGCATCTGTGATAATGTGGCTAGGCTGAAGTCGGAAACTGCGGGTTGGTCTTTGGGAGGATGGCTAAGTGGGGTGGGTGGGTCCATGTTTTCTCAGATAGTCCAAATCGCACAGCCCTTTTTCCTTCCCGTTATTATGCCCTATGTGGTCGTCAAGTTAGCTCTCTGTGTGTTTCACCGAATGACCCCGACCGACCGACCCCCCCGGGGACTGTCCCGATCTTATAAACCATCGATTCGACCCTCTTATCCAACCTGTCAGGTTGCTGTGATTTTCCACTTCAAGAATTACTACTACGACGGAAAATACACAACTCAGAGTCTATACGAACAGTTTAGAAATAAGCTGAAATATAATAGTAGTCCGAACAGGTTTTTATAATTCTTTGACTACAACTTCCACCATGCGTCACGTATTAATGTCAAAGCATTTCTTTTGACTCAGTTAATCTGCTAGTGCTACTGAATCAAAAGATAAATAGAAACTGAACCTAAGGTAGACTATGTGTGGGTTGGTCGTATGGACACCGGCCAATAGATAACAGGATGAATAAATCAATAATCAGGTCCAGTACCTTGCCGGTGGATCATGCCTCCGTGGAGGATCCGGGCAACGGTACACTTCTGTTTCTCGTTCAGCTTCAGAGTCACGCCCTGAGGAGACAGAAGCGCCCACAGATCAGAATCAGAACCACGGCACTGGCCGAGCAGATTTACAAGACTCACCTGTATAGAGTTCACCTGGACTCTGCATCTTTCTTCCAATAAGTTTACTTATTGCAAGTTGCTTTGGATAAGTGCCCTGAATGTAAATGTAGGCGTCCTAGTGGTTTGACTGCAGTTCACTAGAGTCACTCTCCAGGGAACTGAACTTTATGTTCTCAATGGACTCAGTGGTCTTGTTCGATCATCGTTTGAGTTAAGTTGAGCTAATCCACTTGGACCACATGTTGTGCACGTTGTTGTTTATGTTGTGAATGATGTTTGGACGCTCGTTACCATGGGCTCCGACGGGTTCTTCTCGAACGCCACCTCCCTCATCCTGCTCAGCTCTGGTCCGTTGATGGCGGAGCTTCCGTTGGTGTACACTGCTGCCCCCTGGAGGTCAGACGTCTGCATTACAGCCTGCAGAACCGAAAAACAAAGAAGAAAGGGTTTACTTTTACACTCAAGGAAAATAAGATAAGATTATCTTCATGACGTAAAATGTCACATTGTACATTGTACAAGGGGCAGCAGTAGCTCAGGAGGGCGAGCAGGTTGACTGGTAACCGGAAGGTTGTTAGTTCAATCCCGGCTCCTCGAGTTTCGAGGTGTCCTTGAGCAAGACACCTCACCCTCAACTGCTCCTGACCAGCTGGCTGTCGCCCTGCGAGGCTGACTCCGCCGTCGGTGTGTGAAAGTGTGAAAGAATGGTTGTAGGTTGCTTTGGATAAAAAAACTCCTAAATGTAAATTTAAAATGTACACTAAAACATCATCCCCAAAACTCTCCACCAGAGGGACTGAGAGTTCACAAGGGTTCAAGGAGGCATTACAGTGGACTCAGTACAACGGTCCAAGGTGGAACCGGTCCGGACGCCCGCTGCCGTCAGACTGCTGCGTGTGCAGACCTGATAACGCCGCACCCTAACCCCAAGGCCACAGGGTCGCCAGATCTCACGTGGAAAACCAGCCAAGTCAGCTCTCAGAATAGACTCCTACAACCCGGTACAATGGGTCACCTTTCCTTTTCCTTGATCGGTTCGGTCAGCCTTTGTTAACAGCCTTTTGCTAGGCAACCGACATGTTCCCAACTGCTGGTTGATGAGATGTTTAGAAACCAAAATGGTTCAGATAAGTTTCTCCCTCTGAACCTCAGGTCAAAGGAGCCTTTTAGTGTAAAGAGACTGGCAGCCATCCATCACTATTCTACTATATACTATCAAACACTATGAGATCTATCTTTAGGAGAAGCTTCTATCTACAGCCACTCGCAGTGAATCCAGACGTCATAAAGGAGCAGGTAGGGGTTAGACAGTACAGGTCATTAGGAGCAGGTAGGGGTTAGACAATACAGACAGATAATTAAGGAGCAGGTAGGGGTTAGACAGTACAGTTCATTAAGGAACAGGTAGGGGTTAGACAGTACAGAGACAGGTCATTAAGGAGCAGGTAGGGGTTAGACAGTCCAGAGAGGTCATTAAGGAGCAGGTAGGGGTTAGACAGTACAGAGACAGGTCATTAAGGAGCAGGTAGGGGTTAGAAAGTAGAGACAGTTCATTAAGGAGCAGGTAGGGGTTAGACAGTACAGAGACAGGTCACTAAGGAGCAGGTAGGGGTTAGACAGTACAGAGACAGGTCGTTAAGGAGCAGGTAGGGGTTAGACAGTACAGAGACAGGTCGTTAAGGAGCAGGTAGGGGTTAGACAGTACAGAGACAGGTCGTTAAGGAGCAGGTAGGGGTTAAACAGTACAGAGACAGGTCGTTAAGGAGCAGGTAGGGGTTAGACAGTACAGAGACAGGTCACTAAGGAGCAGGTAGGGGTTAGACAGTACATAGACAGGTCGTTAAGGAGCAGGTAGGGGTTAGACATTACAGAGACAGGTCATTAAGGAGGGGGTAGGGGTTAGACAGTACAGAGACAGGTCATTAAGGAGCAGGTAGGGCTTAGACAGTACAGAGACAGGTCGTTAAGGAGCAGGTAGGGGTTAGACAGTACAGAGACAGGTCGTTAAGGAGCAGGTAGGGGTTAGACAGTACAGAGACAGGTCGTTAAGGAGCAGGTAGGGGTTAGACAGTACAGAGACAGGTCGTTAAGGAGCAGGTAGGGGTTAGACAGTACAGAGACAGGTCACTTAGGAGCAGGTAGGGGTTAGACAGTACAGAGACAGGTCGTTAAGTAGCAGGTAGGGGTTAGACAGTACAGAGACAGGTCGTTAAGGAGCAGGTAGGGGTTAGACAGTACAGAGACAGGTCGTTAAGGAGCAGGTAGGGGTTAGACAGTACAGAGACAGGTCATTAAGGAGCAGGTAGGGGTTAGACAGTACAGAGACAGGTCGTTAAGGAGCAGGTAGGGGTTAGACAGTACAGAGAGAGGTCGTTAAGTAGCAGGTAGGGGTTAGACAGTACAGAGACAGGTCGTTAAGGAGCAGGTAGGGGTTAGACAGTACAGAGACAGGTCGTTAAGGAGCAGGTAGGGGTTAGACAGTACAGAGACAGGTCGTTAAGGAGCAGGTAGGGGTTAAACAGTACAGAGACAGGTCGTTAAGGAGCAGGTAGGGGTTAGACAGTACAGAGACAGGTCACTAAGGAGCAGGTAGGGGTTAGACAGTACATAGACAGGTCGTTAAGGAGCAGGTAGGGGTTAGACATTACAGAGACAGGTCATTAAGGAGGGGGTAGGGGTTAGACAGTACAGAGACAGGTCATTAAGGAGCAGGTAGGGCTTAGACAGTACAGAGACAGGTCGTTAAGGAGCAGGTAGGGGTTAGACAGTACAGAGACAGGTCGTTAAGGAGCAGGTAGGGGTTAGACAGTACAGAGACAGGTCGTTAAGGAGCAGGTAGGGGTTAGACAGTACAGAGACAGGTCGTTAAGGAGCAGGTAGGGGTTAGACAGTACAGAGACAGGTCACTTAGGAGCAGGTAGGGGTTAGACAGTACAGAGACAGGTCGTTAAGTAGCAGGTAGGGGTTAGACAGTACAGAGACAGGTCGTTAAGGAGCAGGTAGGGGTTAGACAGTACAGAGACAGGTCGTTAAGGAGCAGGTAGGGGTTAGACAGTACAGAGACAGGTCGTTAAGGAGCAGGTAGGGGTTAGACAGTACAGAGACAGGTCGTTAAGGAGCAGGTAGGGGTTAGACAGTACAGAGACAGGTCACTTAGGAGCAGGTAGGGGTTAGACAGTACAGAGACAGGTCGTTAAGTAGCAGGTAGGGGTTAGACAGTACAGAGACAGGTCGTTAAGGAGCAGGTATGGGTTAGACAGTACAGAGACAGGTCGTTAAGGAGCAGGTAGGGGTTAGACAGTACAGAGACAGGTCGTTAAGGAGCAGGTAGGGGTTAGACAGTACAGAGACAGGTCGTTAAGGAGCAGGTAGGGGTTAGACAGTACAGAGACAGGTCGTTAAGGAGCAGGTAGGGGTTAGACAGTACAGAGACAGGTCGTTAAGGAGCAGGTAGGGGTTAGACAGTACAGAGACAGGTCACTTAGGAGCAGGTAGGGGTTAGACAGTACAGAGACAGGTCGTTAAGTAGCAGGTAGGGGTTAGACAGTACAGAGACAGGTCATTAAGGAGCAGGTATGGGTTAGACAGTACAGAGACAGGTCGTTAAGGAGCAGGTAGGGGTTAGACAGTACAGAGACAGGTCGTTAAGGAGCAGGTAGGGGTTAGGGGCGTCTTGCTCAAGGACTGGGGTTCGAACTGAGCAGCTTCCGGCGGGGTCAAACACCCTGACCTCTCCGCTCCGCCCTTCTTTAGGCAGCGGGCTGGACCCCCCCCCCCCTGTTGCCATGGTGACCGTCCAGTGGTGATGCCCCATCCATCGTAATAAAAAACACAGGAATTAGCGTGCTGCGTGAAAGCCTCTTAACTTAATTTTCATGCCATGGGACCTTTAAGTAAATGCTGTGAAAGAATTCAGACGACGAGGCTGTGTTGATGGTCGCCTCCTAACCCCTGACCCCGTAACCTTTTAAACCGTTGGGTCAGGTATACACAGTAGGCCAACACAAAGTTGCACTTCGGGTTGTTTTGACTAAAATAGCCGTTTGTAATCATATGGTACATACAGTATGTAATCATATGGTACATACAGTATGTAATCATATGGTACATACAGTATGTAATCATATGGTACATACAGTATGTAATCATATGGTACATACAGTATGTAATCATATGGTACATACAGTATGTAATCATATGGTACATACAGTATGTGTAACAGCAATATATTGTTTTTTCTCTTCTTCTGACAAATGGACTCACTGCAAGTCGCTTTGGATAATAGCATCTGCTAAACGCCCTGAATGTAAACGTAATATTTATGTACAATATATTAGATATATAGATAAGAGAGTCCCGGACAGAAGGGAAACCCCAAGGGTTGAGATCCCCAGGGCACAGTTTTTAATGAACATTGGATTGGATCACTGTGATCCAAATACCAAATTACGGGATAACCAACTGAATCCATCCTTGCGATGGGATCAGGGTAATCCTGTTCTTTTGGATCAAAAAGATCCCAAACTGAGTTCAAAGTTTTGAAAACCCAAAGGGCAGATTTGATCCAGATGAAATGTAAAATCCGACTACATGATCTGATCCCAGTTCTGAATCCCTCTATTGCTTTGAAAAAAAAACATTTCCAAGATTTGATCCAATCCGTGATCCGTAATCCCACTGGATTACTTTTGAAAAACTTGGCCCCCCCTGGTCTCAAACCATTTCACTACCAGGTAACAGGAGACGTCTGGGATGCTCTGAGACCAGCAGACCTGGAGTCAAGCCAGACATCGTTCAGGGGGTTAGAACACAACACCACGGGGAGGAACCTGTTCTCAGAGCAGCTCGCCCACAGCCGCTCCGGGTAGAGAAAACAAAGAGAGAGAGAAGATGAAGAGAGCGAGAGCGAGAGCGAGAGAGAGAGAGAGAGAGAGACGGTTTCAAGGGACTGTTTGGAGGTCCATAGAAAGGGGCTGACATCAAAGGGTATCATGGCCTAAAACAGTCGTCATAACTATAGGTCTTGTACACATGACAGTTGTTTACAGCATAGAGGATATCACAACAGGAAGAGGTCTGTCTCACACCATGGACATTATGTGGACTAAGAACACGGACGTCTCACAGCAGACAGAGATGGCCCCCCTGGTGGTCGGAGTGTGTAGCACCCCTGGTGGTCGGAGTGTGAATAGAGCATAGAATAGACTAAAGTAGAGTAGAGTATAATGGAGTAGGCTTTAGTGGAGTAGAGTAGGCTATAGTAGAGTAGTGTAGGCTATAGTAAGGGATGTGTTTTCAGGTAAAGGGTTTTGCGTTTTAAGGTTAAGATTAAGGATGAGGGGAAGGGATTTATTTTCAGGTAAAGGGTTAGGGTTTTATTTTAAGGTTAAGGATGAGGGTAAGGGATTTGTCTGTATGTTAAGCTGGGTTCATTTAGAAAGCGCTACAAAGCACTTTCTAAAACGACTTTAAATACCAGATCAGTCTGGTCCAGAAATGGATCAGAATCTGTTACAAGTCTGTTGTCTGTGAGGAATAAAGCCTGAAAGCACATCACTCCTGATCAGGAAAGTGTTTACACGTCAACAAGCTAACTGGGGGCTGTTTGAAGGTCGTCTTGTGGATTTCCTGGATGTCATAACCGCTGACTAACGCCCCCCCCCCCCCCCCCCCAGTGTGTCTCGGGGAGGAAACACCCACGCTATGAAACCAGTTTGGACCGGGGAGAGCCACTCTTGTGCAACGAACGTTCACCATGAACATGGTGCTGATGTTCCCCATTTAGAAACAGAAACATCAGCTGTTTCAGCAGAACACTTCACCAGTGATTAACAGGCATTAATTAGCACCAAATAAAAGCTTATCTTATCACTGCATGATACCTGAATCAGTCAATCTTCACGTGATCAGACGTCTGAACCAATCACAGACAGGGCCTGTGGTTAATTGTCTTTTTAATGACAACATTAAATAGGTAAGCTATTTTGATGACGTTAAACAGGGTTACAAGGCTACTTGATCTTATCATGACAGGGTTTATGATCACCCATACAGACACACCTCGTGGCTCCATTAGTTTAACCCCAAGGAGGATGACCCCCTCCCCCCCATTCATCCATTCATCCATTCATCCATTCATCATCGGCCATTAGCCCCCCAGAGGTACAACGGGACAATCCAACAATACACGACTTAGTCCTTCACCTCGTTGGTAATCCAGACACTAACGTCCTGTTACCAACCATAATCTCAGCCTATCAGCCCCACGGCCCCTAAGGACCAGGAAGGGGGGGGCCCTCTCCTGACCTCCCCCTCAGGGAAACCCCCCTGTTATGGTGGGGGGGGGGGGGGGGGTATCATTAGAGGTAAATATAATCCATGTCCCTGTCTTAATGCCACGGTCAGAAGATATAAATAACTCAACAAAGAATGTGGTTCGTCATGCCACACACACACACACACACACACACACACACACACACACACACACACACACACACACACACACACACACACACACACACACACACACACACACACACACACACACACACACACACACAAACAAACACACACAGTGGTGGTGTCAGACTGATGATTCTGACGTGCTGAAGCTGCACTAAATAAAACGCTGATCATCAAGTGGTGGCGAGCGTTAGAGGAAGTCTGAGCGCGAGGTGTGTGAGGAGGAGCGACCGCTCGAGACGAGGCCCTGGATGCTGAGCCAGCGGGGTAGCTTCCCCCTGCTGACTCAGCGCATCTCAGAGATAGTGTGTGAGAGAGTGTGTGTGTGTGTGTGTGTGTGTGTGTGTGTGTGTGTGTGTGTGTGTGTGTGTGTGTGTGTGTGTGTGTGTGTGTGTGTGTGTGTGTGTGTGTGTGTGTGTGTGTGTGTGGCATGACGAACCACATTCTTTGTTGAGTTATTTATATCTTCTGACCGTGGCATTAAGACAGGGACATGGACGTGTGTGTCATAAAAAAGAACTGATTCACAAAAATACTTACAAAGACAGACCCGTAGGTTGGCTAAAGAACGCTTAGGGAACACTGAACCGAAACATGAGATGAGTATTGAACCGGGAGTTCCCTTGGTTGATCAACAGGCCTATCAACGCACTCACCTTATCAATATAACTTTATTTGGTGTTGAATGAGGTGACATTGATAAGGATTGCGTTTATTTAACGGATTATTTTCAACTGCAACGTATTATGCTCAAATCATATCATAAAAATAAAACCTATGAACATAGACGTTTGAATCGTAGCCTATGTCTTTGCATTTACCAACCTGACGTCAGTGAGATGAGGCGAATTTGAGCGCGGACTACTGACAAATGCGCAAAACCTGACGCACCAAACTTTCCCCATAATACACTCCGCTGTCCCGGTCTTATCCCTCCCCCCCCCGCTGTCGGGGTCCCGTCCTGAGACAACAACACAACCCTCGACGACACGCTGGGTCCTCTGGATCCCAAAACAACACGACAGCTAGGTCCGAAACACGACAACACCCCGAGAGGAGCAAACGTACCTTCTCGGGTCTGTTGTGCAGCAGCTGCTCCAGGTACAGGTCGGACAGCGCCGTGCGGACCCCCGGGATCGGCTCCAGGGTCACCGTCGGCTCGTTCTTATTGGACTTCAGCGTCATCTTCGTGTTGGCCAGAAGTCAAGCGAACCCGAGAGGCCCCTGATGAAGGTCCAGAGAACTTATAGCCGTAGAGACGCGCTGATCGGCGATAAGACGCCGTGATCAGATCAGCCAACCTGGGTCTGAAGTCCGAGGAGGAGGAGGAGGTGGTGATGGAGGAGGAAGGGGGGCACTTGTGCAACACGGCTGACAAAGCAGTCGCTAAGCCGCCAAGGATGAGGAGGATGATGATGATGATGTCAGGGAGGGGAAAACCTCACTGCAGATTTCTCCGAGGGGCGTGCTGAGGAGATGACGTCCCAGTCCCTACTAGGACGAGGCCGAAATACAACTGTATTTAATATGAAAAGTCAGCGAATAAACACCCAGGGTGGCCGTTTTGTTGGTCCATATCCGATTAAGACACATAACGGGGGGTGGGAGCGCAGATTAAAGTAGAATAGCGGAACGCAAAGCGATGATGCTACTGCTGGGTTTTCAGCAGTGGGCGGGTCCGCTGAGAGGCGGATGTTGTGCTCCTCACAGCAGTGGGCGGGTCCGCTGAGAGGCGGATGTTGTGCTACTCGCAGTAGTGGGCGGGTCCGCTGAGAGGCGGATGTTGTGCTCCTCACAGCAGTTTGACAGCTCGTTGCATTCATCGGTTTATTTGTTGACGTTATGGAGTAAAAATAGTACATACAATTATTATTAGGATAATATTCAGTCAGTAATGTTTTTAATTATTGCAAAGTATAGTTTGCAATAATTATTATGTCGAATGTGTGTTCTGGGAACTAATGATAGCGTTGCCATTCGTTGTTTTTAACAGCATAACTTTATGGACAATTTGAGGCGAACGCATCCAATGACACGACATAAATAATTTAGAAACAACATTTAAGAAATTGAAGGCATATAGCGACTTAATAAACCGCCCATGTATATATAACAGCACAAATATTTAAACTTATTCATAACACTAACTGTATTTAGGCTGTTGAAACACGCCTACCTAGATAGTAGCCTACCCGTGTCTGCCGCAGAACTTCAGCCCCCCCGAAAAATGTAGTTTGGTTCAAGATGAGATAAGTGAGATGACTAATAATAAACCCGGTTCGTCCACATTCAAACAGTGAGCATCGATCAGTTCATGGCCTGCGATGAGATTTATTTGATATTATATTTCATGATATTTAATTTGTATTTATAATTTTAGATGGAGCTGCAGTATTGCAGTGCATTATTAAATCCAGATGATTTAGTTCTGATCAGGATCTGTAAACAATATCAGGTCAAAAACCTGTAAACAATATCTGGTCAAATACAATATCAGGTCAAATACCTGTAAACAATATCTGGTGATTATTAACCTTCAAGAACATAAATTATACTCTACTCTATTCTTCTGGTATACTCTATTCCCTCTGATGTCTACACTTCTATATTCTGATATGCTCTCCTTTGACCTCTACTGTACTATGTTTTGATCTGCTACTCATCAGTGAATTCTACTATAGACTCTTCTACTCTACTCTAGTTTGGTCTCCTTTCCCCTGTACTCTTACATACTCTATCCTGGCCTCTACTCTAAACTGTTCTGATCTACTGTTTCGTGATTTACTCCACTATAGCCTGCACTACTCTATTATAGCCTACACTACTCTACTATAGCCTACTCTACTCCACTAAAGCCTACTCCATTATACTCTACTCTACTTTAGTCTATTCTATGCTCTATTCAACTCAATTTACTCTGCTCTATGTCCACTCCACTTTATTCAACTGTACGGTACTATTTGACTATGTACTCTACTCTTCTCTACCATGATACCCTACTCTACTGTACTCAGCTCTTCTATATCATACCCTTCTTTGCTCTATTATTCTCTACACAACTGATCTCTACTCTGCCCCACTCTATATCTGCTCTACCCTGCTCTAGTCTACTCTACTGTACTCTGTTATACTCTACTGTACTCTGTTATACTCTACTCTACTGTACTCTGTCATACTCTACTCTACTCTGTTATACTCTACTCTGCTGTACTCTGTTATACTCTACTCTACTGTACTCTGTTATACTCTACTCTGCTGTACTCTGTTATACTCTACTCTACTGTACTCTGTTATACTCTGCCGTACTGTACTCTGTTATACTCTGCTCTACTGTACTCTGTTATACTCTACCCTACTGTACTCTGTTATACTACTCTACTGTACTCTGTTATACTCTACTCTACTGTACTCTGTTATACTCTACCCTACTGTACTCTGTTATACTCTACTGTACTGTACTCTGTTATACTCTGTACTCTGTTATACTCTACTCTACTGTACTCTGTTATACTCTACTCTACTGTACTCTGTTATACTCTGCTCTACTGTACTCTGTTATACTCTACCCTACTGTACTCTGTTATACTACTCTACTGTACTCTGTTATACTCTACTCTACTGTACTCTGTTATACTCTACCCTACTGTACTCTGTTATACTCTACTCTACTGTACTCTGTTATACTATGTACTCTGTTATACTCTACTCTACTGTACTCTGTTATACTCTACTCTACTGTACTCTGTTATACTCTACCCTACTGTACTCCACTCCCTTGGTCAGGCCTCTCTGTCGCCCCCCCAGGGACAGAGAGACGAGGATCAGGCACCGGGAAAGACCGACGGGGGGATTGAATGGCATCCAGCAGCCCCCGGTAGCGTCTGAGTCGGACCCTCCCTGTCGGACGCTCTCCGTCTCCACACCGGGAGTGGGCTACAGGCCTTCAGAGCGTCCAGAGTCAGAGGAGTACTAGAGGAAATCCTGCTGGCTCCTGCCCTCTCATGCTGCCATTGACAAGATAAACAGAGAAGGCTTTAACCGCCTCCCAGACTATAGACTTCTGCACAACGTGACCCTCCCTATCGTAAGAGATATTTTCTACAGCGGGACACACCGACAACTTGTTTGCTGATCAAAGTTATCAATATGGACGTGCAAAAGAACACAGAGAGAGAGCACCTCGATAGTTCTGTCTGAGAGGGAAGTAGCCTATGTCCCACGTGTGAGACCAGCCCTCCCCCTTACAAAAATATAATGGTATCGGCGGGCATGCAGCCAAGTGGAATGCCGTTCGTTGACCTGCGGGTATCTCTCACTTGCCGTTTAAACCCCTGTGCGTGTTTGGCCGTGAAGCTAAACAGTCGCGAATAGGTGGTTCCTATTAAGGTTGGCCTGAAACCGAATTAAAACCACTCACACAACTTGTGACGCGTGTTCCTGAGTCCCCGCGGCACGATGGCCGGGCTGCTCAGACATCTGCGACAGAACATCAGACTTGTGTCCTCTTTTGGAAAGTCTCAAACTAAAGGCGCATATTCTCAGAAAAGACATCTCGCCTCTACCACGACGACCCTTTACGATTGGCGCGCCGCGGATGAGTATGTTGGTAAGATTGTTTTAGTAGCCCTTTTGTTAAAGCCTTATAACGGTTGTTGTGGTAATCATAAAGCGCGTACCGAACGTGCATATCACTGGTTTATTTATGTGTTCTCCTCATCTCCTAGAGATCAGCCATGGAGATGCGGTGATGCAGTTTGACTATGTCTGGCTGCGGGATACATGTCGCTCTGCCGCCTCTTACAACCCCAAGACCAGCCAGAGAATCCTCGACACAGCAAGTATTGATTTGAACATCCGTCCTGCACAAACCAAGGTAACGGACGGGCACCTCTCACTCACATGTAAGTAATGTTGGGAGAGGGAGATGGGCATTAACGACTTTGTTTACCATTTGACATAAAATCATCATATTGTTAAGTGCAGCAATAATGCTAGTTTATGTTTGCGTAGTAGACCACAACTTTTACACTAACATTTTCGCAAACAACAAACAAACAATAAAAAAATGTTTATTTGCGTAAATGTACGCGTAAAGGTTTGCGTAAAAGTTATGGTTCTCGTGCGCGTGAGCATGGTCTAAACGGCACCTCACCTCCGACGCGTCGCCCCCCCCGCAGGGCCAGACGGTCACGTGACCTCCTACAGTCTGAGCTGGTTGGCCGAGCACAGCCACCAGGTCAAAACGCGGACGGTGCTGCAGAACCGCGTGTTGTGGAACCGCGACACCTATGACGCGGCGCAGGTGCCGTCCGCGCGCTGGGAAGAGTTCATGAGCAGCGAGGCGGAACTCAGGAGCTTCGTGCAGAACTTTCTCCTCTACGGGATCGCCTTCGTGGACGGCGTGCCGGCCAGCGTGGAGGCCACGGAGGCGGTGTCTGAGAGAGTCAGCATCATCAGGTAAACCCGGCGCCCGGTGGCGGGGTCTGCGGCGGTGGGAACGCAGAAGGGCCGACATGCGCTAGCTGCGTGTGGGGGTTTGAACACTGCTCGCTGAAACCATAAACACTCTTACCGAGCTCACGTTGCACCTGGGGCTCCGGTTGTAGGAAAGAAGTCATAAAGAATGCATTTATTGTTTTATTTATCCATAAATTGAGTCTCCCTTGCAGACCACGGATAAAGTTTGGACTTAGCACTCAGAACTCTGTCAATGTCCCAGGAAATCATTGAACCAACAACTCCTGCCTAACAACCACCTAATAACCACTGGTATGTGTGCGTGTGTGTGTCCTGTGCACCAGGGAGACCCTGTACGGGAGGATGTGGAGCTTCACCTCTGACCTGTCCCGGGGAGACACCGCCTACACCACCCAGGCGCTGGACAGACACACGGACACCACCTACCTCCACGAGCCCTGTGGGTGGGTGACCCCCCTCCACACCCAGGCCTCCATGTTGACGTTCACCTGCGTCTCGTTGCACCATTTAACCTACGTTACCCTGGAGTCTCTATGACGACCAACCAGTCTGAACAGGAAGGGAGGGCGGGGTGCACAGTGATAGACTGGGTTACCGCGGCGATGTGAACGCCGCTTCATTAACCGTTGCTGTGAGCCGTGGCGCGGCCAGTGTTTCACCGTGTGATGCCGGGGGGACGGGTGACAGGGTGCAGGTGTTCCACTGCCTGCAGCATGACGGGACGGGGGGCCGCACGCTGCTGGTGGACGGGTTCCACGCGGCCCACAAGGTTCTGGAGGAGTCCCCGGAGAGCTTCCAGGTGCTCTGCCGCGTGCCCATCAGGCACGAGAACATCGAGGCCGAGGGGGGCCACCGGAACCACCTGGTGGGCACGGGGCCGGTGCTCAGCGCGCACCCCTGGAACCGGGAGCTCTACATGATCAGGTACCCCCCCTCGGTTAGAGAGCACCACTGCAGCTGGGCCGTACAACAGGATGGTTATCAGACTCAGGCTTCAAGCAGTACAGACAGGACTTAGCATGGCGTAGCATCCTATCCTAGCTGTCTTTGTTACACACCGGGAACGGGTTAACCTAGTGATGGTTAGTGCTTGGAACTTGGTTCTATGAACATCCTTACTGTACCAACAACGATACATTGTTGTTTCTCCTGCTTCTGACAAATGTACTTAGTGTAAGTCGCTTTGGATAAAACGGCTTACATTGATCTGCTACACGCCCTCAATGTAAATGTAACATACTGTCGAAATTTGAATAGTTAAAAAATGTGTACTTTCCAGGGTGCATTTGGGATTATCCAATCAATACTTTGACAGACGAGCAGTTGCATTGACGTACTCCTGTCATTGGCTGTCATTCTCTTAGTAATATAATAATGTTAAGCCACCCTGGAGAATCTGAAGAACACAAAACCACCAAGATGACGAGCCTAACACGCCCCGAGCCTGCGGGCCGCGACCTCGCCCCCCCAGAGCCTGCGGGCCGCGACCTCGCCCCCCCAGAGCCTGCGGGCCGCGACCTCGCCCCCCAGAGCCTGCGGGCCGCGACCTCGCCCCCCAGAGCCTGCGGGCCGCGACCTCGCCCCCCAGAGCCTGCGGGCCGCGACCTCGCCCCCCAGAGCCTGCGGGCCGCGACCTCGCCCCCCAGAGCCTGCGGGCCGCGACCTCGCCCCCCAGAGCCTGCGGGCCGCGACCTCGCCCCCCAGAGCCTGCGGGCCGCGACCTCGCCCCCCCAGAGCCTGCGGGCCGCGACCTCGCCCCCCAGAGCCTGCGGGCCGCGACCTCGCCCCCCAGAGCCTGCGGGCCGCGACCTCGCCCCCCAGAGCCTGCGGGCCGCGACCTCGCCCCCCAGAGCCTGCGGGCCGCGACCTCGCCCCCCCAGAGCCTGCGGGCCGCGACCTCGCCCCCCCAGAGCCTGCGGGCCGCGACCTCGCCCCCCCAGAGCCTGCGGGCCGCGACCTCGCCCCCCCAGAGCCTGCGGGCCGCGACCTCGCCCCCCCAGAGCCTGCGGGCCGCGACCTCGCCCCCCAGAGCCTGCGGGCCGCGACCTCGCCCCCCAGAGCCTGCGGGCCGCGACCTCGCCCCCCAGAGCCTGCGGGCCGCGACCTCGCCCCCCCAGAGCCTGCGGGCCGCGACCTCGCCCCCCCAGAGCCTGCGGGCCGCGACCTCGCCCCCCAGAACAGCGTGAAGCGTGTCGCTGAAGCCTCCCTCTCTCTCTTCCCTCCCAGGTACAACAACTACGACCGCGCGCCGATCGACACGGCGCCCCCGGAGGAGGTCCGGCGCTGGTACGCGGCTCACCGCCTGCTGACCGCCCGGCTGCGGGACCCCGGGAGCGAGCTCTGGGTCAAGCTGACGCCCGGGAGGGTGAGGGTTCACATCCCTTCAGCTCACATCACAGCGGCCTGTCACCTCCACATTGAGCGCGTGCAGCGGATGCTACGAGTCCATTGGTCAGAAGAAAGAAACAACAATATATCTCTGTCTGTACAGGAAGGAGGTTCATAGAACCAAGTGCCAAGCACTAACCATCGCTGTACGCCAGCACGTACAACATACAGTAATGTGCACATTAAGGGCCAGGACGTACAACGGAATCGACCGCATGAGACATCACAAGTGGGAGTGTCCATCCAGATGCATTTCCCCGTGATAAGAACAACGCTAATAACATAATCATTAATTAATTACTATTGTATCAAGCAGTACCAAGATGCTGGATGGGGATGTGTTTTTTTGGAGCGTCAGATGACATGATGAACCCTCTTACAAACCGCCGCTATCGCACATCTGGGTGGACTCTCCCACTCGTGATGTCACCATTGGATTTGATTAGCATCCAGCTGCAGCCCCGGAGTGGTGGAGGGGCCTGTGGTGGAGGGGCCTGTGGTGGAGGGGCCTGTGGTGGAGGGGCCTGTGGTGGAGGGGCCTGTGGTGGAGGGGCCTGTGGTGGAGGGGCCTGTGGCGGAGGGGCCTGTGGCGGAGGGGCCTGTGGTGTGGCGGAGGGGCCTGTGGCGGAGGGGCCTGTGGTGGAGGGGCCTGTGGCGGAGGGGCCTGTGGCGGAGGGGCCTGTGGTGGAGGGGCCTGTGGCGGAGGGGCCTGTGGCGGAGGGGCCTGTGGTGGAGGGGCCTGTGGTGTGGCGGAGGGGCCTGTGGTGGAGGGGCCTGTGGCGGAGGGGCCTGTGGTGGAGGGGCCTGTGGCAGACAGGCCCCGGCTCCAGGGCTGCAGCTGGATGCTATTGAAGCGGTTTGACGCTGCTTGTAATGATACCAACCCCACACCTGCTGGTCCAATGGAGCCATTTAAACATGAATGGATGAATGGCTGACAGGGTGCAGGTTTCCGCTGGCTGGAGCCAGTTTAAACCGGTACAGAGCACAGCCTATAGAGATGTGTGCTCTACACCGGTCTAAACAGCCTCACGGTGGTTGAGCTCTGTTGTTGACAGGCTGTTTACTGATGTTTGTTGGTTCCTCAGGTGGTGTTCATCGATAACTGGCGCGTTCTGCACGGCAGGGATTCCTTCACGGGCCTCCGGCGGGTGTGTGGCTGCTACCTGCCCCGCGACGACCTGCTCAGCACGGCCCGCGCCCTGGGCCTGCTCGCCTGACTGGGGGCCCTCCCCTGCACCCCCCGCTGCACCCACAACCACACCATACACCACCCACAACCACACCGTAGTCCACACCATACACCACCCGCTGCACCCACAACCACACCCTAGTCCACACCACCCACAACCACAACCACACCCTAGTCCACACCATACACCACCCACAACCACACCGTAGTCCACACCATACACCACCCACAACCACACCCTAGTCCACACCATACACCACCCGCTGCACCCACAACCACACCCTAGTCCACACCATACACCACCCACAACCACACCGTAGTCCACACCATACACCACCCACAACCACACCGTAGTCCACACCATACACCACCCACTGCACCCACAACCACACTGTAGTCCCCACCACACACCACACCCACACCACACCGTACCCACACTGCACCCTACATCACACCTACACCACCCACGACACCCACAACCGCCTCACACCAACCCACAACACCCCAAACTAGAGCCCACACGGTTGCCTGGTCTGGGTCTGTGATAGAACTGCTGACCCCAAAGCCCCCTACTCAGTGACCGCTGGTGATTACAACATGAGGCTATGATAGATATAGATTATAGATATAGAGGATATAGAAGGATGGCCATCCTCCTCGTCACCAATGGACTGACAGCAAAGGAGAAAAGACTTGTTTCTAAGAGGTGCTCCAAAAAACTGTACGTGATTTTTTTATCTAAGAAGGATTTAGGACGGTATAAGCATTGGATTTTGTAATTTTTCTACCAACGAAGTGTTTTATGAGTTGTTTCAGCTTTGATGAACTCCTCAGATAACATGCATTGCACTCTGCCTTTTGCACAATGAAGATTTAAAAAATAATAAACTTTACCCTGTTTGGCGAATTCTCTCGATCTTTGCTACAAAGGCCACGTCTACCTGTAGATGTGCCTAACCTTTACCTGAACTATTTAAGTTCAGTTCTAGGTCTGGATGGTGGGTGGGTTGATGTTTGCGTTATTACAAAGCTGCATGCGACGTAAATCTGCAACGATCATCGATTTTGTGTTAGAGTGAAAAGTACAATAAAAAATAAAAACGGTGAGCATGAGGAATTTTATTATTATCAAAAAAAATAAAAAAAATTATCCAAAACAAGCAATACGTTTACAACGGGTATTTAAAAGCGTCAGGACGACGCTTGAAGAAAGAAAAGATTAACCGCACAGAGAGCCGTTCTTCAGATGATCCCTCAACAGCTTCTGGAACTAAAGATTTCAACCCACGCGTCAGGTGATCGGCGGCGTCCCGTGACGGATGAACTGTTGGACCCTACTCCAAGGGGTCCTACGGGAGTCGTCAGCGCGCGGTGATGCAACAAGAGTAGAGACGCACCTTTGCTCAGAATGCACTCCGTTGCTACAGCAACTAAAGACCTTAAGTACCATTCCGACTCGGACTGGTTGGCTTAAAGATTAACGTTAAAAGCGTTAACATGGGCCTGACTGCAGTTTGTTTGCGTTCGCTGTTCACTTTCATCTTACTAAACATGTGAAACAGAGTTGTGTCGCTGAAGCTGCCGTGCAGGGACCTTAACGTTCTTATCATCTTATCATGGGACCTTAACGTTCATCATCTTACCTCATTCTGCGGTTATCGGTTGTAAAAGCAGCCCACGTGGTCGTCCGACGCGCTGTCATAAGTTCAAAGCGGACTGCGAGGTTATGTCACGTGGACACTAAGCGGAGGAATGTTGATTCATATTCTCATTTAGGCCTCATCCGTCGAACTAACATTTACGATGCACATGCAAATAGGACAACATTTATAAATGTAAATGAAGGCCAAATTTTGGACACGGAATTAGGCCTAAATCATTTTACATGATGGAAGTAAATGCAAAATAAATTTTAAGACACCGACAATGGCTTCTCTTCAAATATTGTCGAATCACAGGAAAAACTCATTACTGTTAAACTAAAAACGCGTACAAAAAAACAGAAACAATAACCCCGATGCATCAGTGCCTGTAGAAACAACCACGGTGTTGCACGTCCCCGCGAGGTTTGGTACCGGGGGGGCTTCAAGCGCGCGCCTCGTCATCATCACCATGGGTATTGTCGTGGCTGGGAGACGACATCTCCATAGAAACGGCTGACGTCGCAGGAGGCGGACGACTACTCCCCCTAGCGGACACATACAGAACGGAGCCGTGTGTCATTGATCTGAGTGCGTTTCATTATTAAACGTTCTTAATTAAAAGTCAAAAGACATCGTTGTTGTTTTTTTCAAGACAAGCGTCTTAGAGTACCATATTAAGCACTGTATAAATTTCATTTATTATTATTATTATTATCGTTGGGTGCTCTTACTTCATCTCGGCGGCCGGGGTCTTGACGGCAGCGTAGCGGTGCTTCTTGACCTGGTGGGCGATGAACCAGATCACCAGGATGATCAGCAGGCAGCCCAACAGAGCGCCGATCACCGCGCCCGCGATCACCCCGTCCTCCGCCTCTGTGGAAGAACCACAGTCAGCAGGGGAACCGACGGGAGAACCGACAGGAGAACCGTCAGGCGAACGACAGGAGAACTGACAGGAGAACCAACAGAGGAGAACCGACAGGAGAACAGACAGGAGAACCGACAGGAGAACAGACAGGAGAACCGACAGGAGAACCAACAGAGGAGAACCGACAGAGGAGAACCGACAGGAGAACAGACAGGAGAACCGACAGGAGAACCAACAGAGGAGAACTGACAGGAGAACCAACAGAGGAGAACCGACAGGAGAACAGACAGGAGAACCGACAGAGGAGAACCGACAGGAGAACAGACAGGAGAACAGACAGGAGAACCGACAGGAGAACAGACAGGAGAACAGACAGGAGAACCGACAGGAGAACAGACAGGAGAACAGACAGGAGAACAGACAGGAGAACAGACAGGAGAACCGACAGGAGAACAGACAGGAGAACCGAGGAGAACCGACAGGAGAACATACAGGAGAACAGACAGGAGAACCGACAGAGGAGAACCCAAAGGAGAACCGAGAGGAGAACCGAGGACAGACATCTATCTATATGTGTGATATATATGCATACATGTATACACATACATTAAACAGACACACACACACGCGCGTAGTCCCAGCAGTAGCACCCACCCTGGCTGAGCTCCACCATGCAGGTGGAGGTGCCCACGGCGTTGGTGGAGGTACACTGGTACTCCCCGAACTTGAACTCAGAGATGTTCCGGATCTCCAGGATTCCAGTCGGAGTCACTGGGGAAAAGACAAGGATGAACACAGAGGCTGACAGGGGGGGAGGGGGAGGGAGGAGGGGGAGGGAGAGGGAGAGGGAGAGGCTGTGGGAGTGGAGGAGGGGGGAGGGGGAGGGAGAGGGAGGGGGGGAAGCTGTGGGGGCGGGGGAGGGAGAGGGGGGAGGGAGAGGGGGGAGGGAGGGGCTGTGGGAGAGGGGGGAGGGAGAGGCTGTTGAGGTAGGGGGCGCCTCCACCTGGTGGAGGTAGGGGGCACTACTACCTGGTGGAGGGAGGGGGCGCTGCAGCCTGGTGGAGGGAGGGGGCGCCTCCACCTGGTGGAGGTAGGGGGCACTACCACCTGGTGGAGGTAGGGGGCGCCTCCACCTGGTGGAGGGAGGGGGCGCCTCCACCTGGTGGAGGGAGGGGGCGCTGCAGCCTGGTGGAGGTAGGGGGCACTACCACCTGGTGGAGGGAGGGGGCGCTGCAGCCTGGCAGCGTTCTGGTGTTTATCTCCTCACCTCGGGCCATGATGGGCTGCCGGGCCCGGGCCTGGTCCAGCCTGACCCAGGTGTAGGTGGGGGGGGGGCTGCCCTTCTCGCTGTGGCAGGTGAGGGTCACCAGGTGGCCCACGGCCACGTCTCCGTGCACGGCGCAGAACGGGGCCGACGGGGGCTCTTGGGGACAGAGGAGGAGGCAGAACCAGAACCATCACGGGGGGGTGGAGTCAGGGCTGGAGCCAGAGGGTCAAGGGGTCATGGACAGGGGTCATGGAGGTTGGACCTGTTCTCTAGGGGTTAGGGTTAGGGTCGATGGGTCATGACAGGGATCATGGAGGTTGATAAAGTACCTGTTCTCTTTGGGTAAGGGTGGAGGTTAAGGTAGTATACAACCTATTCCAGTCATGCCATGTGCTTGTCCAAAGCTGTTTTCTCACCCTTGCACACTCTTGTATTCCATATATTCAGTTAAGACACAGTCAGCATGTCTGCTCCTCGCTTTATCCCGTGAAGCCCAGACTGTTGTAACAGCGCTGGGTGAGCATCATGTAACATCGGCTCTAGGTCAGGGCTCAATCCCATCCTAACTTCAAACACTGACAATGACGAGACTGCTGCAGTTACCATGGAAACTACCGTGTGGATGCTGAGGCCTGCACGTTGTCGTGGAAACACTGGATGAGTTTATTCAGACAAAATGTAATTCTCTCATCTAAGAATTCTTGGTCATTATTTCAGTGTTTATGTTTCCACCGTCTGTGATAATATCATCTTCTGGAAGCTGGCTCACACTAAAAGCAGATCACATTGTATTGTATGCAAGACAAGTGATCAACTGATTTTCCAAAGTAGCTATTAATGAATTACTTCTAATATTCAACGTTCCCAGTATAGAATACAGCATTGACAAATCGCCTGTGTATGTCCTTTTATCCTTCAATAATAGTACTATACAGAACTATTTATTCTTATTCAATCATATCTGTTAACTACTTTACATTTTTCAAGCAATTGTTTTAACTTGCTTTTGTTCAAACCCCCAATTAACCCAGAGACCAAAACCAGCTGTGCTGTTTAACAGACGGTGACCCGTGGGTCACACATCGCTCTGACTAGACCAAATGAACCAATCGGAGGCTGTGGACGAACTCACCGAGCACTTGAACGACGATGCTGGCCTCCGTTTTGCCGCCGATGTCGGGGGAGTTGCGGACCTCGCAGGTGTAGAGTCCGGAGTCGGCCGTCTGCATGTTGCTGATGCCGATGGAGACGTTTCCGCCGGTGCCGTGGGAGGGGGGCAGGGAGAGGCGCCCCTTGTACTCCGGGGGGACCACGTCCTGATCCGCCTGGGAGTAGTAGATCTGGAGGCGGCCCCAGCAGCACGTCATATAAACACCGTCCTTTGGATGTTACCCGTATGTCTTGTTGTTGTCCTGTTGTTTTATTCAACTCGGTTCTATTCTACTTTTGTCCTGGCGATAGAATCCGGTATTATCTGACATTTCCTTCAGAGGCCATGACGGCCATTTTAAACATGCTTGGTACAGAGGTTGAAGTTCAAAGGTCGGTCAGGGTCAGAAGATCTCTGAGCAGATTTCCAGACCTCTCACACACCTGCACTGCATCAAGCCTTAACGAACCGGAGGTTTAATTAAAGCCAGACTCACTACAGGTGTGTGTGTGTGGGATGTTGGAGATCCCTCGACCGGCTGGTCTCTTCTTCAGAGGGAAGAGTTCAGACAGTATGCATGTCTCTACTTATCTCTACGTACATCTCTACACACAACTACAACATGCATGTTGTAGTTATCATGCTTTGCTATACAGTCTTTAGATTTGTACTTTTCTGCTGTGCTAATAAAACCCTGATCGCTAAATCCTTCTCTGAACGATCATGTGAAGAGACGTCCTAACACATTGAGGTACTCCAGGGAGTCTCCCAGCGCATGGCGTACGAGCAGAGTTCCACGTTTGACCTCTCCACCAACACAACGCTCCACATGTAGACCTCTTCCTCACGCTAGCAGCGCTATCGCAGCGGTTCTGTTATCGTGTTTGTCCAGCCCTGACTCACTGTTTGGCTGACTGAAGGCAGCCTTTGTCTGGTGACTAGGGTGTGTCACCAAGTCCCACTCAGCTTCCCTGATTTCCTCTCCCCAACACCAGCCAGTACGATGCTATTTGATTTAATTATATATTCATATATTCACGTACGCCTCCTATTCTCAGATGGTGCCAGTAAGAATCTATTTTAGAATCTATTTGATCAAAATATAATACTGCTATGAATATAATAAGCCGATGCCTGCTTTGGCCCTGACCTGTACTTTCGTACCGGAGCGAGGACCAAGCATTGGGCCACAGATTACTACCTCTAGTCATATTGCTTTCATTTTGTATTTATTATATGAATGTATTATTTTTCACCTGCGTGGTAAACCACGAGCCATTGTCTTGTTATGCCTCGATCTATAAAACTGAAGTGAACACTGGTAACCAGGGGAGGGGGCCGAAGTAGGATGTAAAGATGTGGAGGGGACCGGCCCCTGGTGAGACCCCCGGCCCCCCCTCTAAACTGCCCCAGTGCTGCTATGCTTCGCCCACACATCTCCCTTTTGGAAGAATCTGACTCAATCTCCAAACCTCATCCAAGCCTTAACTCTGGAAAGAACAGTCTCCAAAATGGCGCCCGCAGACTGGCCCATGGACGACGTCACACACAGCGTTTACGTTGTCCTGTGTGGAGCGTGACCATGACGCGATCAAGCTAGCCGAAGACAATCTCAATCTCTGCATCGCCGTGTTTTAGGCATCGATTTTCAAAAATGGTTCAAAAAAGTAAGGTGTAAGAAACGGTAGAAATGAAAGAGTCCTTGGACTCTGTATGGCCGTGAGTGGTGTCAGCTGTGAGTGGAAGACCCCGCCCCTATCCTCATCATTATCTCCAGTAGAATCCATTATTGTATCATCTGCATAAAATAACATTACATCTAGAGATGGGGTCTACGCCATCCATAGTATTGATATTATTATATCATGGCATTATTGTATCGTCTGCATACAGCAGTGCTGGTCTATTCTAGGTGGAGTCGTGGTTAGCGAACGCTGGTCTACCTGCTTGAGGCTGCTGGAGGATTTCTCCACGAAGTTCCACATGACGACGAGGTTGGTGGTCTCCTTGGTGGTGCTGATGAAGGAGCACTGGAGAAGGAGCGACCCTCCCACCGTCACGTTCACGTACCTCTGGGGCGAGGTGACGGTGATCAGCTCCGCACAGCCTAGACGGAGACAAAGGGGTCAGTCCTGAGCCTCAGGCCCTCGCGCTCACGGCGCTTCCTGTTCTTCTCTCACTGGACTGTAGCAATACGTTGATTTCTGATTGACTGTTTTGTTGGTTACCCGTAATGAAATAATGTTAGGAATAATCATTAGAAAACGAGAGGTACCTGTAACACTGAGCAGCACCGCTAAGGTTAGGACGAAGGCCATGTTTCAGGGTGAGGGTCAGACGGCAGGAGCTGTCCTGGATGTTGTGTTCGCGTCACGTTGAGAGGCTCTGGAGCGTGTGAGCCTGGGGAGGGAATGGAGAACTAATGGACTGTATGGATGTACTGAGCACTTTGATAACGCACTGTTTGCATATCTGTGTTTGTCAGACTGGGCGTGTGCACGCTTGGTGGCTAAGCTTTGGATTGGACAATTCAAATAGAAACTGGCGGGAGAGAAATTGAATTTGAAAGACAAAAATGATTTCATTAAAATGCTTGCAAGAAAATATCACCGAGGACACAGAGAGTACACCCCCCCTAGGACACACAGTACACCCCCCCTAGGACACAGACAGTATGAATGATGACCCATCGCTCTATTGCTCGGGCATATTGAAGAAACGGTAGATCAGGGTTTGATCCGAGCGTGACGGTTGGGTTGGAGGGAGAGTGGGGTGTGTGAGGAAGAGGGCTTTCACTCTGGAAGCCCTCCTGACCTGGTTCTGGGTCAGGCGCCGGGCTAAAGGAATGAGTGTCATTTAATCCGCAGCACCTGGTCTTTATCGCCGCGCTGCAGCCATGAGCCAGAATACACTCACACGGCTTATCTGGAGACGGCCCCTCCCTGGTACCGCCGCCCCCCTCCTCACCCCCCCTCCTCCCCTGTGTCGCTCGCACAATGGCGGCCATCAGTGGAACTTGCATGATTAATCATCCGTAATTACAGAAAGATGACATGTGTAATTAACAGGGTGGTAATTTGTGATCAACGATGGCGTGTCCCCGCTCTCCGCTCAGCGGGGGCCCGGTTAGGCCTAACGGGGCCCTGAGAGAGGCCTAACGGGGGCCTAACGGGGCCCTGAGAGAGGCCTAACGGAGGCCTCTCTCAGGGCCCGGTTAGGCCTAACCGGGCCCCCGCTGAGCGGAGAGTGGGGACACGCCCACTGCCGTCCACCGATAGGTCCCGTTAACAAAACGTTATCAAGGGTTTAAAGGTCGACTGAGGCTGTGTCGAGGTTAACGTGGGTCGATTCCCCTCGTCTGCCGGATGGATGCAGGCGGCAGCAGGAGGTCCGTCAGGCCGTGGTGACTCTCTCAGAGTAGAACACCAAACAGTAAAGGCTGTATCGGCGATGTTGGGTGACGTCACTCGATGTTGGGTGACGTCACACACACATCCCAAACAAACAGAGCCCGCTCGCCCCTCCCTTCCGTGTAACGTGCATTCCAGTAAAAACGATCATGAACGCAGCGCAAAACCCCACAACACCCACCCCTTGTCGGTGATCGGTTGGAATATTATTTATTTTGGTTTTGAGTGGTTGGTACTACCATTTGAAAGATCAGATGAATCTGAACATTTAGTTTCTGCCTATAATCGCTGATACGAGCTTTAAGGTACGCTCTGTGAGGTGTTGGACCACCGTCTGTTCTCCTGTGAGGTGTTGGACCACCGTCTGTTCTCCTGAGAGGTGATGGACCACCGTCTGTTCTCCTGCTCTGTGAGGTGTTGGACCACCGTCTGTTCTCCTGCTCTGTGAGTGGATGGCCACGCGTCTGTTCTCCTGTGAGGTGATGGACCACCGTCTTGTGCTCCTTGAGGTGTGTGGACCACCGCTGTTCTCCTGTGAGGTGTTGGACCACCGTGCTGTTCTCCTGTGAGGTGTTGGACCACCGTCTGTTCTCCTGTGAGGTGATGGACCAACGTCTGTTCTCCTGTGAGGTGATGGACCACCGTCTGTTCTCCTGTGAGGTGAGGTGATGGACCACCGTCTGTTCTCCCTGCTCTGTGAGGTGTTGGACCACCGTCTGTTCTCCTGTGAGGTGATGGACCACCGTCTGTTCTCCTGCTCTGTGAGGTGTTGGACCACCGTCTGTTCTCCTGTGAGGTGTTGGACCACCGTCTGTTCTCCTGCTCTGTGAGGTGTTGGACCACCGTCTGTTCTCCTGTGAGGTGATGGACCACCGTCTGTTCTCCTGTGAGGTGTTGGACCACCGTCTGTTCTCCTGTGAGGTGTTGGACCACCGTCTGTTCTCCTGTGAGGTGATGGACCACCGTCTGTTCTCCTGTGAGGTGATGGACCACCGTCTGTTCTCCTGCTCTGTGAGGTGATGGACCACCGTCTGTTCTCCTGCTCTGTGAGGTGTTGGACCACCGTCTGTTCTCCTGCTCTGTGAGGTGATGGACCACCGTCTGTTCTCCTGCTCTGTGAGGTGATGGACCACCGTCTGTTCTCCTGTGAGGTGATGGACCACCGTCTGTTCTCCTGTGAGGTGATGGACCACCGTCTGTTCTCCTGTGAGGTGATGGACCACCGTCTGTTCTCCTGTGAGGTGTTGGACCACCGTCTGTTCTCCTGTGAGGTGATGGACCACCGTCTGTTCTCCTGTGAGGTGATGGACCACCGTCTGTTCTCCTGCTCTGTGAGGTGTTGGACCAACGTCTGTTCTCCTGCTCTGTGAGGTGATGGACCACCGTCTGTTCTCCTGTGAGGTGTTGGACCACCGTCTGTTCTCCTGTGAGGTGATGGACCACCGTCTGTTCTCCTGCTCTGTGAGGTGATGGACCACCGTCTGTTCTCCTGCTCTGTGAGGTGATGGACCACCGTCTGTTCTCCTGTGAGGTGGATGGACCACCGTCTGTTCTCCTGCTCTGTGAGGTGATGGACCACCGTCTGTTCTCCTGCTCTGTGAGGTGATGGACCACCGTCTGTTCTCCTGTGAGGTGAGGTGATGGACCACCGTCTGTTCTCCTGTGAGGTGATGGACCACCGTCTGTTCTCCTGTGAGGTGATGGACCCACCGTCTGTTCTCCTGTGAGGTGTTGGACCACCGTCTGTTCTCCTGTGAGTGATGGACCACCGTCTGTTCTCCTGGAGGTGATGGACCACCGTCTGTTCTCCTGCTCTGTGAGGTGTTGGACCAACGTCTGTTCTCCTGCTCTGTGAGGTGATGGACCACCGTCTGTTCTCCTGTGAGGTGATGGACCACCGTCTGTTCTCCTGCTCTGTGAGGTGATGGACCACCGTCTGTTCTCCTGTGAGGTGATGGACCACCGTCTGTTCTCCTGCTCTGTGAGGTGTTGGACCACCGTCTGTTCTCCTGCTCTGTGAGGTGATGGACCACCGTCTGTTCTCCTGTGAGGTGTTGGACCACCGTCTGTTCTCCTGCTCTGTGAGGTGATGGACCACCGTCTGTTCTCCTGTGAGGTGTTGGACCACCGTCTGTTCTCCTGTGAGGTGATGGACCACCGTCTGTTCTCCTATGAGGTGTGGACCACCGTCTGTTCTCCTGTGAGGTGATGGACCACCGTCTGTTCTCCTGTGAGTTGATGGACCACCGTCTGTTCTCCTGTGAGGTGTTGGACCACCGTCTGTTCTCCTGCTCTGTGAGGTGTTGGACCACCGGCGGCTCTCGGTGTTCTGAATCCACAGCTCAGCTTCACCAAATGTAAAACAATAAAAGGAGAAGTGTTGGGAGAATGATTCAGTCACACGTCGCTTGGTGTGTTGACATGCAGTCGATTCCCGCTTCATACCGGTCTTGAATTATTGCAAACAACTAATCAGAATGCCCACTGGTTGTGGGCATGTGTGTGTGTGTGTGTGTGTGTGTGTGTGTGTGCATGTGTGCGTGTGTGTTTTTTGTGTATTGCTCTCGAAATCTCTCTCCCTCCCTCTCTCTCTCTCTCTCTCCTCTCTCTCTCCGTCTCTCTCAAGATCCTCTCGTCTCTCTCTATCTCTTCTCTCGTCATCTCGTCCTCGTCTCTCTCTCTCTCTCCTCTCCTCTCTCTCTCTCTCTCTCTCTCTCTCTCTCTATTTGTAAATGGCTGCCATCATTCTCAACGTGTCTACACAGGAGCTCTGAAAGACTAAATTCTCCTTGCCAGTGCCGTGCGTGAGCTTGCATTGTTCTGACTGATCTGACATGTGGTCTCTGCTGACAAATATTTGTAGTTGAGGATCGACGCGAAAGGTCAGTCTGATCTATCTTACTGCTTCAAGGCTAACTCTGCCTGTGTGTGTGTGTGTGTGTGTGTGTGTGTGTGTTGTGTGTGTGTGTGGGTGTGTGTGTTTTTTGTGTGTGTGTGGTGTGTGTGTGTGTGTGTGTGTGTGTGTGTGTGTGTTGTGTATGTGTGTGATGTGTGTGCGTGTGCGTGTGCGTGTGCGTGGTGTGTGTGTGTGTGTGTGGTGTGTGTGTGTTCGAGAGAGAAAGAGAGAGAGAGTGTGAGTGGCCCAATCCAGTGTCTGGACTTCCATCACCTCTCCAAGAACGCATTAAGCAGAAAGCCATTACGTTTGGAACGAGACCCGCTATCGCGGAAGCAATCAGCGGCGCAGTACCATGGCTGACCAGCAGGGGTCAGGCTTTGCTGCGTAATGTGTGCGGACATACTTTCCTTGGAAACGTTATTGGATGTTCGGATGTGTGCGTTAGATGGAGAGATGGAGAGAAGCGGAGAGGGGGGAGGGAGATTCCGGGAAAAAGGACACGAGAGCGACACTCTGTCCTGGAGAAGCTTCCTCCACTCCCGTTCTACTTCTGGCCCCAGCGGGCTCTGAGGAAACAGGACAGACAGTTACTGCTATAGCGTGACTCCACTGGGTCACTGAGGCCGCGGAACACACACACGCACACACACACACACACACACCACACACACACACACACACACACACACACACACACACACACACACACACAACACACACTCACAGCACGCACACACACAACACATACACTCACACACACACACAACACACACACACACACACACACACACACACACACACACACACACACACACACACACACACACACACACACACACACACACACGATGTGCTGACACATTAAACGCCACAATTATATTATATTAAAACCAAAATTGACCAAGAACGATCCTAAAGATGAGTTCGTCAGTTCGTATCGTGATGTGAGCCGTGAGCCCCCGAGAGGAGATGAGCGCCATGGCGGCACTTTGGGGGCCGGTGACACCGAACCATCAGCCCGGATCCGTCAGCTCAAACCCCCTCTCCCCCCCGGTGACTCAGAGCTGGGAGGACAGAGGGGCTACGAACCTCCGGTTGGCGGAAACCTTTCAACCGCCGCCTCCACTCTGTCAATTTAGGAACAGAGTGGCACGGTTTGTGTTCCTATGTTGTGGCACCGCATGGAAGCACTGTCCGGGAGCATACGAATGTTTCACACAGTAACTGGTATCTATTATCTGATTAGGGAATCGTTCTGTGTGTGTGTGTGTGTGTGTGTGTGTGTGTGTGTGTGTGTGTGTGTGTTCATTCACTATGAATAAATCGATCTGAGCCGCTCTTCTGTGGATCTCCATGTTATGATTCCGATTAATATTTTTATTATGTGTGCTAATCATGTTATTAGTCATGTGATTCATGTTATTAACATGTGAAGGGACTTTTTCCCGTTTCCCCATTTGTTGTTTCCTTCCTTCTTCTTCCTCCTCTCTCTCTCTCTCTCTCTTCTCGCTCTACTCTCCTCTCCTCTCTCTATCTACTTCATCTCTCCCCTCTCACATCTATCTCGTCTCTCTCTCTCTCCCT
>NC_079418.1:32836456-32875242 GCF_026213295.1 Gadus chalcogrammus
CAGTGAGAAGGTTCTCCAGTGAGAAGGTTCTCCAGTGAGAACGTTCTCCGGTGAGAAGGTCCTCCCAGTGAGAAGGTTCTCCAGTGAGAAGGTTCTCCAGTGAGAAGGTTCTCCAGTGAGAAGGTTCTCTGGTGAGAAGGTTCTCCCAGCGGGGGCTGTCTGGGTCTCATGTAAACACGGGGCGTGGAGGTCCTGGTTGTGGAGGTCCAACGCAGGAGGAATAGAAAAATAGGAAAATGAATCCTTCCCAAAACCCAGGTCATGCAAAACAAACCCTTGAATACGGAGCATGGGGACGGCACAGGGCTGGCCCAGGGGGGGGCGGGGGAGCGGACCGGGGGGCGGGGGTCGGACCGGGGGTGACCCCCCAGGGTGACGCCCCAGGGGCTGTTTGGTGGCTCTGTGGAGGGCGGCGGACGGAGACGTACGGCTTAGTGAGGCCGCTCCCACTTCCTGCTTCGCTCCGTCTGGGGGGCGTGGCCCGCGTGCGTCTGGGGGCGTGGCCCACGTCTGTCTCGGGGGTGTGGCCCGCGTGCGTCTGGGGGCGTGGCCCGCGTCCACCGTCTGTCACCTAACCTACAAGGCACGAAGTCGCGACCTATCTGTGAAACCTACGAACGACACCGGGAGGTCAAAACAAGATGGCGGCTCTAGACTAGTGACGGCTCGGGTCCTCGTTTCCACGACGACAGCTCTAAAGACGAACAGAGGTTTCCCGGGCCGCCGTGAAACACCGACGCTGAACCTCCCTAACACAGACAGAGTGAACAGTGAAACTTGTGTTACTATTTACGAAAGCAATGTTCGTACGAATTGCGCGTCACGTTCCACTCCTGGTGCGAGCGTTGTTCATCTTTGGTTTGCCGCCAGCGTTCCTCAGCCGGTTGGTTCCGGCTGCGTCGCCGCACAGGGCCGGTTGGGGTGTGACGGGCTCTGCTCTCTGCTACTGTTGGCCGACTGAGAGGCTCCACAGGAGCAGTACGGTCACGGTGCCCCCGGTGGAGCCTGGTGTCTCTACAGCCTCACAGGGCTACTGTGGGCCTCCTCTCCTACCATCTCCCATCTCCAGGGGTCCCCTGGTCCTACATTAGCCCCCCCCACACACACACACATAAAGTAGGTGAGAAACGTCCACTAGTTCACGTGTTGCTCACTCTGGGTTTTACGATTAAAACAACTATTATCATCTGAACAAACGCGCAGCAACAGAGAAATCCACCGGAAAGCAAATTTTATTTCAATTTAGAAAAACGTCTAAAACGAGTTAGAAAAGAGCAAACCGATCCATCTGTCGGTTCATCAGGTCTCGCTATCGTCGCTCACCGGACACGCCCCCGGGCGACGACTCCGGGAGACGGCTCTGGGGTACGCGGTACAGACCCGGAGATGGCGGACGTGTTCTCAGTGCAGCTTCGGACGTACGTACGCCGTCACGTCAGAGCTCTGTACGGACGGACGGACACCGTGCCGTGAGAGTCGCACGCCTCCACAGAGCCAGCCGGACACCCCCCCGTCAGACCTCCTGCTGTCCAACCATGCTCCGTATCTCTCCTCCTCCTCCTCCAGCTCCTCCTCCTCCCCCTCCTCCTCCTCCTCCTCCTCCTCCTCCTCCTCCTCCTCCCCCTCCTCCTCCTCCTCCTCCTCCTCCTCCTCCAGCTCCTCCTCCTCCTCCTCCTCCCCCTCCTCCTCCTCCTCCTCCTCCTCTCTGCTTCTCCTTTGTTCTCTTGTTTTGAGGTTTCGTTTGCAGAAGTTTGCCGATGCTAGAGAAGCCTTCCATGCCGGTAGCAGTGAGGCCAGCTGGTATCACGAACTGCCATGTTTTTGTCATGCATTAAGAACTATTTAGTAAAAGATATCATATTTACAGTACAATTCACATGTAATTACACATATACACTAGAGGCAAGAAAATTCACATTGAAATCAGTTCAACAGTTTTTTTTCTCCTCCTCTATACTCTTACGTCTTGAACATAAGTCTTGAAAGAAACATAGTTGTACTCTTAGATAAGAAACGAAAGCATAAAAACAGATATTCTCACAGCTTTGGGGGTGAACGGGGGGTTCCAGGTCCAAAAAGCAGGTCAACGTGTTTGGTGGGAGGACTTGTGGAATCACCGCAGGCATGCAGTGGCGAGCGCCTGGTGAGAACGTGTTCAGCCGGACCGAGCAGCGATCCAGAACCCGGGATGTAAACACCCACCAGCGGCCAGGGCCGCCAGGACTTCAAGAAAAGGAACAACAACCTAGAGGCCAAAGGTTGGGGTGTATGGGTGTCACAGTTCCTGTGTGTAGGCGAGTGAAGTGATGGACAGCAGAACAGATCAATACGCCTTCAACGCCTCTCTCTGTTCATGGCGGATTGTCCTTACTCACAAACCCTGGTGCCAATAGTGTATGGTCGTCAATAGTCAACAGTCAAACTCTCTTCACGGTTTGACTGTTTGCCCCAAGGTGTAGATAGGTTGTACAGAACATGTACAAAATATACTTTCTTTTGTAAATACATTGTTGAATTCTAAACTTTCTTTGCGGAGGTCGGGGTTTGGGGGGGGGGGTTTGGTTGTGTTTAGGACACGAACCCACCTGAATGATCCTGATTCAGCGATGATAAATCACTCTACTCACCGGGGGGTATCATTTGGTAACTATTAATCTGGGGAAACCGAATCAACCGCCATTCTTCACCTGATTGCAGAGAGCAGCAGTGGTGGAGGGAGCGGCGGTAAAGACGACTGAGATACGGAATGAAACCGTCCCCCCGGGCGCCTGCTGTTACCGCCATGGCGCCCGCCTCGTGGTCGCGGTCCCACGCGAGTCTGGACGGGACACGGGGGGGGTCCTGAACGACAGCCTGGACGTCCCACCACCAGCGTGGGATGTACCTCAACATCGACGTCACACAGAAGAACGCGGACTAACGGAGGCTGCTTCCAACAACCACAGATCCCTTCTGAGGAACACCGCACGGAGAAAACCTACACCATAATAGAACATGATATGATATGTCAACGACCAGCGTGTCCGCCGTGACGCACCCCAGCCGCTGTCGCCCGGCTGGCCTGGACGAGGGGGGGGGCTTTATGTGGCTCTGGGAGGGGGTCCCTGTTGGCTCAGATTTAGTGCAAATTCAATGGAGTCTTTACTCACAGTCTCTACTCAGTGCTCACAGAGGCACGCTCTCGGCTCAGATGATGGTTTTTGTTTATTTATTTTTTTAAGAGTAGTTTTAGCTACAGAACTGTACTGAAGGTATGTCAATCAATGACCCACTTCCTCTCTCCCATCTCTCTCTCTGACTCCTTCCTCTCTCTCTCTCTCTCTCTCTCTCTCTCTCTCTCTCTCTCTCTCTCTCTCTCTCTCTCTCTCTCTCTCTCTCTCTCTCTCTCTCTCTCTCTCTCTGACTCCTTCCTCTCTCTCTCTCTCTCTCTCTCTCCCTCTCCCTCTCTCTCTCTGACTCCTTCCTCTCTCTCCCTCCCTCTCCCTCTCTCGCTCTGACTTCTTCCTCTCCCTCTCTCTCTCTGACTTCTTCCTCTCTCTCCCTTCTATCTCTCCGTCTATCTCTCCCCTCTTCTCTCTCTCTCTCTATCAGGACTCATTAGCCATTTCAGTCGGACAAAGACCTTAACTACTATGTAACAGTGATGGAATCTTCCTAAACTTGCACAGACATGTGGTTAGCGTGTGTGTGTGTAGTATGAAGACGTGTTCCTTCTCTCAGATCATTCTATACCACATCCCCAAGGACAGTTCCTGGATCCAACGTACAGAACTCCTCTGAGCTCCGAGAGGCCAGCGCCCGCAGTCCACGACTACGTCCATGAACACGTCAGAGACAATGAGCCTCATCCATTCTTTACCTCACCCTATTCTATCTATCCACACACACACACACACACACCATGCCCAACAGAGTGCACGTGTTCAGCTAAGCCTTTCGTGGTATCGCGTTCTGCTAAATCTCTTAGTCTCCGGCGGGTTTCTGCTACTGTGTGGATACACAACGGCTCTCGGTATCTGGCGCTCCACTCGTCTTTCCACGGGTTTCTTTGTGTTATGGTGCAAAATGAGGTCACTAAAAATGTCTCTGTTCTTAAATCTATAGGTCTTCACAAGCCTCTGCGGTCTCGGATGAGTTGAAAAAAAAAGAGAAGGATATATGTACTGGCGGAAAGCGATGCAGTCTCACTGTAATACTGTATGTCACTGTAATACTGTATGTCACTGTATTAATGTAACACTGTAGTAATGTATCTCACTGTAATAATGTTTCACTGTAATAATGTAAGTCACTCTAACAATGTATGTTACTGTAATAATGTTTCACTGTTATATTGTTTCACTCTAACAATGTAAGTCACTGTAATAACAGAGTATGGACTGAACCCTGGAGGTGGTCCAGATGTTCCTAGTGTTCCTCATCTGGGCCGGGTCAGGCCCAGATGTTCCTAGTGTTCCTCCTCTGGGCCGGGTCAGGTCCAGATGTTCCTAGTGTTCCTCATCTGGGCCGGGTAAGGCCCAGATGTTCCTAGTGTTCCTCATCTGGGCCGGGTCAGGCCCAGATGTTCCTAGTGTTCCTCATCTGGGCCGGGTCAGGCCCAGATGTTCCTAGTGTTCCTCATCTGGGCCGGGTCAGGCCCAGATGTTCCTAGTGTTCCTCATCTGGGCCGGGTCAGGTCCAGATGTTCCTAGTGTTCCTCATCTGGGCCGGGTCAGGTCCAGATGTTCCTAGTGTTCCTCATCTGGGCCGGGTCAGGCCCAGATGTTCCTAGTGTTCCTCATCTGGGCCGGGTCAGGCCCAGATGTTCCTAGTGTTCCTCATCTGGGCCGGGTCAGGCCCAGATGTTCCTAGTGTTCCTCATCTGGGCCGGGTCAGGCCCGTCTCCACCCTCTGCCCCCCGACCCACCACGACTGCAGCTGCCCCTAAACATCTTCAGCCTCAATACGCCGTCTGGACGGCGCCGGGAGCCCAACGGTTTGAGGAGCGCGGCGGACGATGGAGCCGGATGTGTAACACACTTCAGGATACGTCTGATTCCTGCCCGGCAACAGGCCGTGAACGGCTGAGGAGTTTAGCCTTGAGAAGGCGGATCCATTTATGAATGAACGTGACCAATGGAAACTTGCCAGGATAAAACTGAAAAATAATATCGTATACTGCAGGAGTTAGAGGCTTTTTGGTAAATATTTTAAATCCTGGATATCCATCATGACTGCATACTTTAGTTCATGTAATACTAATATGTGTCTAAATCACTACGGTGCTCGAGCCGTGAATCCTTTGTGTGTTTGTGTGGATGTGTGTAGTAAATAGTTTGGGTCTCTCTCCTCGACCTCATTTCCCCGGCCCGCGCCCGCTCGGCCAGAACGCTACCCTCGGAAACACTCCACGCCTCCAAACATGCCGTGGAGAAAAACCAACAAACACAAAGTGTGTCTCTCACCAGAGCTCCCAAGTCTCTGTGTCAAACACGAAGGAGGATGTGATGTCAGAGAGCAGGATGTGATGTCATCTAGAGAGCGAGTGAAGCGGTCGTAATAAACTAAATATAAACGCGTACAGGTCAACTGTTAGAAACAGGGTCATGAGACTAAAACTTCAAAATGTACAAAATATCCTTGATCCTCGTTTCCTATTTTCTCCTCAAACAATCAAAAAGAGCGATGCAAACCGTTCACGCATAATGCCCTAACGCTAAAACAAACCCCAGATATCACAGTATCTCTCAGGAAACCAAATCATATCTACAATGATCCGCGTCTCATTTCTCTTTTCTTTTTTTTACCGTAACGGAAAATATCCACACACACGCACACACACACACACACACACAAACACACACACACACACACACACACACACACACACACACACACACACACACACACACACACACACACACACACACACACACAAACACACACACACACCTCCTCAACCTCCTCAAAACAAATAAAAAAATGTGGTAACCGACATAACGGACAGAAGTTTGACACAAATTCAGGGGCTCGAAAAAAATTAAATAAAAAACGTTTTTTTTTCTAACACAGACCATCGATGTCCGACGAAGAGAGCGACATCACTTCCTCTAAACGAGGCATAACCAATAGCCAGTCCCGTGCATGATGTCCATGGGCGATGCATGTCTGTGTGTGTGTGTGTGTGTGTGTGTGTGTGTGTGTGTGTGTGTGTGTGTGTGTGTGTGTGTGTGTGTGTGTGTGTGTGTGTGTGTGTGTGTGTGTGTGTGTGTGTGTGTGTGTGTGTGAATGTGTGTGTGTGTGGGGGGGCACACGTGCATGTCGCGATGACGTCACGGCCGAGCAGCGCGGCCACTGGTCAGACGGCGGTCTGATGACGGCCCAGGAGAGGATCAATAAAAAGCCGATCGGCGTCTTCTCCGCACTCTCGCCCCGCAGAGTTCCACTTCCTGTTGTTTTGTTTGTTTTTTAGCAAAAATATCATGCAGTCTTAAGCTCCGACGGCCACACCGGCAGTCCGAGGTCGACCCGGCCTTTTGCCGGAGCGGGAAAAAACGGTAAAACAGAAGGAAAAGAAAAACTCCCAAGTGTTGTAACTCTTCCGGCGCGATTCTTCAGAAACATTCACGTCATCCGATGAACACTTTGTACAGCAGAAAGGTCCTTCGAATTCACATGTGTGTATATATAAATATAATATATAGAAATATGCATATACATATGTTCAACTTGTATATGTGTATACATATTCAGCAGGGGGGAACTGTATCAAAGCCAAATCAACGAGCTCTCAAAATATGGCCCATTATTCCTATGGGGGTGCGCCTCAGTTCACGTAGTACAGCCAGTAGATGAGGTTGAAGAAGCCGAAGGTGATGGGGAAGATGACGCGCGACCACTTGTCGATGGTGCTGACGTCCGCCAGGTTGGGGATCTTCAGCTTGAGCTTGGACGAGCGCCGCCGCAGCCGGCAGTTGGCGCGGCTTCGCATGGCGCCGCGGTCCAGCGAGTGGTGGCCGAAGCCGTCGCGCTGCGTCATGGGCTTCCTGAACTGGACGCTGGAGCTGTCGAAGGACATGACCGAGTTGAGCGAGTCGCTGACGCTGCCGCCGCCGCCGTCCGACGGCATCACCTCGTTGTTCATCTCCAGCGTGGTGAGCAGGATGTTACCGTAGGCGTCCACCTGGGGGAGAGGGGGGAGAGGGGGGAGGAGAGGGAGGGAGAGAGGGAGGGGGAGAGGGGGGAGGAAGAGGAGAGGGGAGAGGAGAGGGGGAGAGGGGAGAGGAGAGGGGGAGAGGGGAGAGGGGGGAGAGGGGGGAGGAGAGAGGGAGGGGGAGAGGGGGGAGGAAGAGGAGAGGGGAGGGGGAGAGGGGAGAGGAGAGGGGGAGGGGGAGAGGGGGGAGGAGAGGGGGGGAGAGATGGGGAGAGGGGGGAGAGGGGAGAGGGGAGAGGAGAGGGGGAGAGGGGGGGAGAGGGGGGAGAGGGGGGAGGAAGAGGAGAGGGGGAGAGAGGGGGAGAGGGGGGAGAGGAGAGGGGAGAGGGGGGAGAGGGGAGAGGAGAGGGGAGAGGGGGGGAGAGAGGGGGAGAGGGAGATGGGGGAGGAAGAGGAGAGGGGAGAGGGGGAGAGAAGAGGGATAGGGAGAGGAGAGGAGAGGGGGAAGAAGGGAGAGAGAGAGGGGGGAGGGGAGAGAGGGAGGAGAGAGGAGAGAGGGGGAGATAAGAGGGAGGGTGTAGGGAGAGAATGAGGACGGGTAGAGAAGGGAGAGAAGCAGCCCAGATAGCGATAGAGAGAAAGAGAGAGAAAGAGAGAGAGTCAAAGTGAGTCAGGTGTGGCCCATGAATCCCCCCTAGCCCTCCTCCCCACCCCCTAAGTCCCCAGATGAGTTCTGTATCTACCAAGTTAACTACACAGGCCATGCACCCCCACCCCCCCTCCAACAAGCCCCTCCCCCTAGCTCCTAGCTAAAGCAGCATGCAGGGATGACATGGTGGGTCCTGTCCATCATGCGTTAGAGACACACATAGCTGTTATCTACGTTCACATGTTAGCGGTACACAAGTGATTCATTAAAGAACCGCACCGGTCTGAGTGATGAAACCACGGCAACCGTCTGCTGGCTTCATGAAGCATCCGCTACCCGTAGCATTTGTCAAAATTGCTTTGTTGTGGCGAGCAGCTTTCAGCACGCGTTCACCCTCGCAACGCACAACAGCATTCAGCACGCGTTCACCCTCGCAACGCACACAACAGCGTTCAGCAGAGTTCACCCTCGCAACACACAACAGCATTCAGCACGCGTTCACCCTCGCAACGCACAACAGCATTCAGCACGCGTTCACCCTCGCAACGCACACAACAGCATTCAGCACGCGTTCACCCTCGCAACGCACACAACAGCGTTCAGCAGAGTTCACCCTCGCAACACACAACAGCATTCAGCAGAGTTCACCCTCGCAACGCACACAACAGCATTCAGCACGCGTTCACCCTCGCAACACACAACAGCATTCAGCAGAGTTCACCCTCGCAACACACAACAGCATTCAGCAGAGTTCACCCTCGCAACACACAACAGCATTCAGCAGAGTTCACCCTCGCAACGCACACAACAGCATTCAGCACGCGTTCACCCTCGCAACACACACAACAGCATTCAGCACGCGTTCACCCTCGCAACACACAACAGCATTCAGCACGCGTTCACCCTCGCAACACACACAACAGCATTCAGCACGCGTTCACCCTCGCAACGCACAGAACAGCATTCAGCACGCGTTCACCCTCGCAACACACACAACAGCATTCAGCAGAGTTCACCCTCGCAACGCACACAACAGCATTCAGCACGCGTTCACCCTCGCAACGAACACAACAGCATTCAGCACGCGTTCACCCTCGCAACACACAACAGCATTCAGCACGCGTTCACCCTCGCAACACACAACAGCATTCAGCAGAGTTCACCCTCGCAACACACACAACAGCATTAAATACGCGTTCACCCTCGCAACGAACAGAAAAGCATTCGTGACAATTTCACCCTCGCAACGAATATACACAACAGCATTCAGAACTTTGTCATATAGGACTTTGATCACCACACAAGTTCTCGGCCCGATGATGAGTGTCTACATAGACTAAAGTGCTGCTGCTGTTGTCAACATTCGTCTGAGAAAAACTCTACGATGCTCTTCTTCAGGATCGGTACCAAAAAGCAATTTTAACAATTTCTATGGGTTGTGGATGTTGCAATGATTCCAGGAGAGACAGATGGTTTGATCAGCCAACGGCGGGTCCTTTAAAGTCTGGACTAGGTGAGTAGCCCTCATCTGGAGGGCTCTGACAGCAGTGTCCTACAGCTGTGATATGATTTCTAAATCATGTACCCCGACTTTTCTTTGCTCCTCGAGATAGAGATTTCTCCGCTGTGTAAATGACCTGAAGGTGTTGGTTTGATACGGCGCAGAAATGGAGTCCTTGCAATGTGAAAGAAAAGATGAAGAGAACATTAAAACACCTATAAAGTACTGACACAGTAAAGCATGTTTTTGATAAAAGGTCACAAAGTGCAAAAGACAAGTCATTTAAAAACAGGTACAACTCTGGAGAAGCATTAGTCGTCTTTGAGGAAACGAACCACTCAACACAAGGGGCTTCGTTCAGGGCTCCTTACGAGGTCGTTTCAGGATACTCGCTGAAGCTGAGGTGGCATCATTGAACAATTTTTATCTTTAAAAGTTATGTAGAAAAACAAAAACGAAACACGAAAGTAAATAAGTCAATGAAAAGTTGTTTTGTTACTCTTTAAATAATAAAATAATCACAAGCGAAGCAAAGGTGAGTATCCAGGACAGGGGGAGGGAGGGAGGGAGTGAGAGAGAGAGAGAGGGAGGGAGGGAGGGAGGGAGGGAGGGAGGGAGGGAGGGAGGGAGGGAGTGAGGGAGGGAGGGAGGGAGGGAGGGAGGGAGGGAGGGAGGGAGGGAGGCAGGGAGGGAGAGGAGATAGGTAAGGAGGTAGGGAGGGAGGGAGGGAGGGAGGGAGGGAGAGGGAGGGAGGTAGGGAGGGAGGGAGAGAGAGAGAGAGAGGGAGGGAGGGAGGGAGGGAGGGAGGGAGGGAGGGAAGGAGGGAGGGAGGGAGGGAGGGAGGGAGGGAGGGAGGGAGGGAGGGAAGAAGGTAGGTAAGGAGGTAGGGAGGGAGGGAGGGAGGGAGGGAGGGAGGGAGGGAGGGAGAGAGAGAGAGAGAGAGAGAGGGAGGGAGGGAGGTAGGGAGGGAGGGAAGGAGGGAGTGAGGGAGGGAGGTAGGGAGGGAGTGAGAGAGAGGGAGGGAGGGAGAGAGAGGGAGGGAGGGAGGGAGGGAGGGAGGGAGGGAGGGAGGGAGAGAGAGAGAGGGAGGGAGGGAGGAAGGGAGGGAAGGAAGGAAGAGGGAGTGAGAGAGAGGGAGGGAGGGAGGGAGGGAAGGAGGGAGGGAGGGGGAGGGAGGTAGAGGAAGGAGGAGGGAGAGAGTGGGAGGGAGGGAGGGGGAGGGAGCGGGAGATAGGGAGGGAGGGAGAGGGAGGAGGAGGGAGGGAGGAGGGAGAGAGAGGGAGGGAGGAGGGAGCAGGAGACAGGGAGGGGGGGAGAGGGAGGAGGAGGGAGGGGGAGGGAGGCAGAACTGTCATCCATAACAGAAAAGAGAAGGAAAGGGAGGAGGAGGGAGAAGGAGGGAGGAGGAAGGAGGAGTAAGGGAGGGAAGGAGGGAGAGCAAGAGAGGGAGGGAGGGAGGGTGGGAGGAGGAGGGAGGAGGGACCGGGAGGGAGGGAGGAGGGAGGAGGAGGGAGGAGGGAGGAGGGGGAGGAGGAGGGAGGCAGACCTGTTCTCGTAGTCTCTTCTCCTCGTATCGTGGGCGCTCGTTGTTGACCTTGTTGATTCTCTCGTTGATCTTCTTCTGCTGCTGCGGCCCGCGACCGAAGAAGACGTAGTTGACAAAGGCGTACTCCAACAGCGCCAGGAACACAAAGACGAAGCAGCCCATGAGGTAGACGTCGATGGCCTTCACGTACGGGATCTTGGGGAGCGTCTCCCGCAGGTGGGTGTTGATGGTCGTCATGGTGAGCACCGTGGTTACGCCTTCGGAGGAGAACGCCACGCACACAGACCATATCAGAACCAGTTCAGGGCGGATCAGAGAGGGTTCTGGTCAATGCTGGCACTAGAAATGCATTTTTCGGTCATTTTCAGTTGTTTTGAGTAACTGGATTAATGCGAGCTATGGAATTATCATTCGCAGGAACAATTAGCAGTGATGAGTATTGACGGTTCAGGTTTTCTCAAAAAATACCACAAACAAGTACCTTCAATTCTAGTAAAGAAAACGAGCATTCACCACTGTTCCTCTTCCATGAACGGTGGGAGTTCTACGAACGTTTTTGGAGATAGCGTTTCGTGGAATAAGAATCTAATTTGACTTGATTCGTTTTGAGTAGCCAGAGACTAAGTTCAGACAAGGTGCTGTTTGTGATTTCAGTTAAAGCAATCATTGTGTCTGTGAGGTGACGCCTTCAAGCTCTGTACCACAATCATCTCATCACCAGACAGTGCTAGGCAATTCCTATGAATTTACACGACTTAAATTAAATACATTTTTAAAAAAAATAATCACGACTCTTGCATTAGTCGTACGGCGGCAATAGGCGATAATAATAATCTACCACTCTTATCTATCACAAAAATATTTGTGAGTGAAAGTTGGTAAACTATGGGGAGCGAGAAGGAAGGAGCAAGAAAGAGTTGTACCGATGCGAAAACAAAAATAAACCGATGCAAAATGATGATGATGATGATGATGACAAAACATCTGAGAGGTTTCAAAAAAGTGAAGATCAATTCAGAAGACATGACATGTCTTCAGGAGACATGACATGTCTTCCAGTCGCCATCTTAGAGCCTCTTCAGAACTCAACTGGCGGTGGAGTGTTGGGGTTCCATCTGGAGGTCCAGATGGACTTCCAGATGGAACCTGGTCCTTGGAGGTCCTCCTGGTCTATCTGAGGTCCCCCCGGTCTACCTGGAGGTCCTCCTGGTCTATCTGAGGTCCTCCCGGTCTACCTGGAGGCCCTCCTGATCTATCTGAGGTCCCCCCCGGTCTACCTGGAGGCCCTCCTGATCTATCTGAGGCCCCCCCGGTCTACCTGGAGGCCCTCCTGGTCTATCTGAGGCCCCCCCGGTCTACCTGGAGGCCCTCCTGGTCTATCTGAGGCCCCCCCGGTCTACCTGAACCCCGGGAGGCGGGTCTTACCCAGGGCCACGCGGGCGGCCGAAGCGTCGTAGTTGATCCAGAAGGAGACCCAGGACAGGATGGTGATCAGGATGGAGGGCATGTACGTCTGCAGGATGAAGTATCCGATGTTCCTCTTGATCCTGAAGCTGAGCGACAGGCGGGGGTAGGAGCCTTCAGGAGGAGGAGGAGGAGGGGGAGAGGAGGAAGAGGAGGACATTGCGTTAACATTGAGTCATTATCCACAGCGAGGTCCTAAGCTTCATTCAGAGTAAGGCTGAGTACAATCCAAACGTTCTATCAGAGTCAGAGGAGCTACCAGCACGCCACGGTGCTAGCAGCCAACTCAACGACGACAGGAGTTTGGCAGCAGCCATCGCTATCAGAAATACATCGTTACTAAATGTAGTTTTTGTTTTTCATCAGCCCATTTCCTCCACAGCAACTTACAGTGAATTGTTTATCGATACAGTACATTTAGGAGCATGGAGGAGCACAGAAACCAGGATACAGCGGCTAGGGGTTAGACAGTACCCACGATACTGTAGGGGTTAGACAGTAGCCAGGATACTGTAGGGGTTAGACAGTAGCCAGGATACTGTAGGGGTTAGACAGTACCCAGGATACTGTAGGGGTTAGACAGTACCCAGGATACTGTAGGGGTTAGACAGTAACCAGGATACTGGTGTTAGACAGTAACCACGATACTGTAGGGGTTAGACAGTACCCAGGATACTGTAGGGGTTAGACAGTACCCAGGATACTGTAGGGGTTAGACAGTACCCAGGATACTGGTGTTAGACAGTACCCAGGATACAGTAGGGGTTAGACCGTACCCAGGATACTGGTGTTAGACAGTACCTAGGATACAGCAGGTAGGGGTTAGACAATAACCACGATACTGTAGGGGTTAGACAGTAACCACGATACTGTAGGGGTTAGACAGTACCCAGGATACTGTAGGGGTTAGACAGTACCCACAATACTGTAGGTGTTAGACCGTACCCAGGATACTGTAGGGGTTGGACAGTAACCACGATACTGTAGGGGTTAGACAGTACCCAGGATACCGTAGGGGTTAGACCGTACCCAGGATACTGTAGGGTTTAGACAGTAACCAGGATACTGTAGGGGTTAGACAGTAACCACAATACTGTAGGGGTTAGACAGTAACCACGATACTGTAGGGGTTAGACAGTAACCACGATACTGTAGGGGCTAGACAGTAACCACGATACAGCAGGTAGGGGTTAGACAGTAACCACGATACTGTAGGTAGGGGTTAGACAGTACCCAGGATACAGCAGGTAGGGGTTAGACAGTACCCAGGATACAGCTGGTTAAGGACATCTTGCTCATCTGGACTGTGGATAGTGCCAGTCATGTTTGGCGAGGTACTAGGCAGTTAGTCCCCGCTAGGCTATCACTACGCTATCACTAGGCTATCACTAGGCTATCACTAGGCTATCACTACGCTATTACTAGGCTATCACTAGGCTATCACTAGGCTATCACTAGGCTATCACTACGCTATCACTACGCTATCACTAGGCTATCACTAGGCTATCACTACGCTATCATTACGCCATCACTAAACTATCACTACGCTAGCACTACGCTAACACTAGGCTATCAATACGCTATCACTAAGCTATCATTACGCTATCACTAAGCTATCACTACGCTATCACTATGCTATCACTACACTACCCTGCCCCTCTCCTCAAACAGAGAGTCAATGCCTCCTACAGTCGGTCCTCTGACTATGGGCGCGGTCTCCATCGCTCCATTTGTTCAGACGGAGCACTTCATTTCCCCACAGCGAGGGACTTCTTTCCAGGGACGGGTTCAATTCCAATCAAACATGGCAGAAAGTCGCAAACACGGCAAATTTTTCTGCAACCCCTTATCTGTGCAGGCAGCTCGCGGCCCAGAGGACCGGCACAGAGAGCGGACGTTTACCACCGCTCAATCTGTCCTCTAAACATCACCAAAAGGGCGGTTAAAACGTGTTTAGTTACAGCGCGGCGCAGGGACCCGACACAGCCCAGCGAGACGCAAAGCGCAATATCAGCTGCTGCATCCATTGATTTGGGATGTTCTTCTTCTTTGTCATTTCAAGGAGATACAGCAGCAAAGGTTTGGCAAACCTGTAGAAACTGCGTCCGTCATAGGGCAGGGGATCTGTTCAATTCAAGTGATCATTTAGTTAGCGTTGCTCTTTGTTTACCACCGAGTCGTGTAGCGGACCCCTTCTCCCGTAGAGACTCACAGAAGATGCACGTCCCTGCAGGCTGAACAGCTCGGGGTCAGCTCATCTCGCTCAAGGTTATGTTGTATACGTTGGGGATCAAACCCAGAACCTTTGGGGTTGGAGTTTCTGGGGCATCCCCCAAATCACTAGATTACCCTAGCCGATCGGAGGGCAGTTGGGTAGTGGCGCAGAATTAAATCAGGGGGAACACTTTAATCTTTTAGTCAGATAGGAGCAGGAGCGGCACTCGCGGGGGGCATAGATTTATATGCGGACCCGCCCCAGGTCCCGGCCCCCCTGTCCCGGAGATCGAGGGACAGACGGACCTCGGCGGGGACCCCGTCGTTCGTACCTGTGGTGAAGCGCACCTCCCTGGACACCAGCCGCAGAGCCACGATGGAGAACTGGGGCAGCTCCAGCTTGTCCACGCCTGTCACCGCGCTGTCCCCGCCCTGCCAGAAGAACACGATGTCGTCCGTGGTGTAGCCGTCTGGCCGGGGGGAAGCAGAGAGCACCAGAGTCAGTCTACAATAACCACCGCTGCAGTCATGCATGCCTCCCCAAGCGGAGGGTTGTTGTTGGATCCGACCATCTGGCCGAGGACATGTCGTAGCTGTGTCAGACAGACGCTCCCACCGAGAAGTATGGAGTGTGTGGAGGACTTTGTGAGAGGAAAACAGGAGGATTCTGTTGTTAAAGCGGCAAAGGAAGACAGATTGTCTGTGCGGCGAGAATAAAGCAAAGTGTTGCATGGCTGTGCGTTCTCGCTCTCACCAGGACGCTGGCACCAGATCTGCTCTCCAAACACTGCATTTTCAATTAGTGAGTCCAAAAAAAACGAACTTTTGCGGTAGTCATCCGCTAACTTTACTGGCTGCCAACGCTGGGTGTGGGGGGGGGTGAGAGGAGGTCAGAGGGCAAACAGAAAGCTGGCAGGGTGTTGCGTGTTAATGTGTTGGTGCCGGGAACTCAGTCTCACGCTGAACACAGCGCCAGCGATTAGCGGAAAACTGTTGGGAAGAGGTGACGATGTCCCGACCATGAAATTATAAAACGACAAAGGACAGAGGGCTAAGAATAGCGAGTCGGAGCGTCTGATTCGCTGCTGGTGAGGTGGTGGGAGACGGGTTTTGTCCGGGCGTTTATCTCCCCAGAGCAGGCGGCACATGGCAGTGTGTCGTAGTCCTCATGTACAACGGGGGTTTCATCAGCATACAAACACAATTAAAGGCCAGTACTAATGATGCTCTGGCGGAGGCAGGGAGCGCCCTGATAGGTAAAGGGGTGGGGGGGGGTTGGGCGTGGGACCTTGCAATAGCTCTCAGGGATATGAAATGAACGGAAACCTGAGGGGAACGATTGGAGGAAAGTGAGGGGCTGGATCGTGGTGGGAGGACGATCGTAACCTTGACATGAAGTCGCCACGCTTGACATCAGTAAAACGAATGAGGAGGAGGAGGAGGAGGGGGAGGAGGAGGAGGAGGGAGAGGAGGAGGAGGAGGAGGAGGGGGAGGAGGGAGAGGAGGAGGAGGAGGAGGGAGAGGAGGAGGAGGAGGAGGAGGAGGAGGAGAGGAGGAGGGGGAGGGGGAGGAGGAGGAGGAGGGAGAGGAGGAGGAGGAGGAGGAGGGGGGAGGAGGGAGGAGGAGGAGGAGGAGGAGGGAGAGGAGGAGGGGGAGGAGGGAGAGGAGGAGGAGGAGAGGGAGGAGGAGGAGGGAGGGAGGAGGAGGAGGAGGAGAGGGAGGAGAGGAGGAGGGAGAGGAGGAGGAGGAGGAGAGGGAGGAGGAGAGGAGGGGGGAGGAGGAGGAGGAGGAGGAGGGGGAGGAGGGAGAGGAGGAGGAGGAGAGGGAGGAGGAGGGGGAGGAGGGAGAGGAGGGGAGGAGAGGAGGAGGAGGAGGAGGAGGAGGGAGAGGAGGAGGAGGAGGGGGAGGAGGGGAGGAGGGAGAGGAGGAGGAGGAGGAGGGAGAGGAGGAGGAGGAGAGGGAGGAGGAGGGAGAGGAGGAGGAGGAGGAGGGAGAGGAGGAGGAGGAGGGGGAGGAGGGGGAGGAGGGAGAGGAGGAGGAGGAGGAGGGAGAGGAGGAGGAGGAGAGGGAGGAGGAGGAGGAGAGGGAGGAGATGGGTAGGAGGCTGCTGGCTGATAAAAGGGTTGGTCGCCGGGAACACGGGGAAGAGGTGAGAGGTTTGAGATATTTCCCATGCTCCTTAGCGACCACAATACATAAAAATGACTTATGGTGCTCGCTTATGGCAGACACCACTTTGAAATATCGGAGTTAACTTGATTTTTGCCCATTATCAAAGGGACAGTTCGCAGGTTTAACACATTTAAGCCGACTGTTAGGGTAGTGGGAAAGAGCCTTTAAGTACCGCAGTTAAATTTCACAATATAATCGTGTCACCAGACTGAAGTGACGTGTGGCGTCAGTTGGTGGAAGGAATATTTATCGAATGCAGTTCTTTTTTAAATGTAGGAAAAAGAACAACAACAACAAAAATAATCAACAAACAATCCCGTTAAGCTGAAGGTATGAACCAAGGCGGTTTGTACATTGAGCCCCAGAGAGGGGCTTAACAGGAGTGTCCGTGGGGCAGCGGGGGCGCTCTTTGGGGCAGGTCGTTGTCTACGGGCTGGGCTCCCCGCGGCACGCCACGCCCTCGGCGCCTCGGACGCCATGCCCTCGGACGTGGCCTCTCCCAGTCATTAAAGAGGCGGGCGGTCTCTGGGGGGGCGTTAGCAGCAGCAGATCCTCCCACTAACCTACAGTCGCCCGCCCAGAGCACGTATAAACGGAGAGCTGGCGCCCGGCGCTTCTGCACCTCCGTAACCACGGGGGGTTGACCTGCTGACAGGGGGGGGGGGGGGGGGTACGTCTCCAGGGACCAGATGAGGGCCCCTGTACAGCTGCGCTCTGTTTGTACATGTTTTATAAAACGCTTTGTGATTAGGGTTGAGATCAGAGTGCACTGCCCCCTGAATTCGAAACAGTCTTGCCCGCTTATCACATGGATTATGCCAGCATATACTCATCTGCCTGTGCACTTTTTTTATCATTAATCTAAGCCAATAGAATCAGGGGTGCCGTGTGTTGGGTGCCCCTCAGAACCACGTCTGGTGTTTCTTTAAGACGTTTGCTGCAGAGGAGAGCTCCCGTAACGCTCTCCTTCGTATTATATTTCATATGGTAATGCGCTTGTTCAAACTCTGAACCATAACATGATCAGAGAAGGCCGGCCAGGTACCAGCTCCTCTCTGCCGCCGTCCAGAAAGAGCCTGCATATTTAATAGACAGATCCAGATGGTCTGTAATTAAATTGATTCATGAGTACTATTGTAATACTGAAATATGCATTCCCTCAGCAGAAGTAAAAACCCATGAGTGCAGTAAAGTCTTTTAATTCGCTGTATCATATATACTGCATATCCACGTAGTCAGCAAAGTAGCGATGCCAATAAGGGAATCAAACACCATTTATTTTATGAAGCTTTTCAACAATTGACGCGGCATGATGGATGCGTGCCTTTTTTCTCGCAGCGCAAACGGTTTTCATTCAAATCGTGTTTCCTCTCCGCTTTTCTGTTGACGAATCACAAGCTTTTTTTCCCCTTTAATTATTTGTATGGATTTACATCTGTGTGATCGGCGCCACTGAAGGGTGGTTACACAACGGGGCGAGGGGTTCGTCAGAGACGCTCTCTGCCTTGTCATGCGGCCGCCGCTGACTCGCAGACCAGCAAAGCATGCTCGGTGGTTTCCATGCCAACGCTTCGTTGGTAACCATGGAGCCAAGTCCTTTTTTTTTTTTTTTTTTTTGTGAAAAATAAAAGAAAGAAGAAGTTCCATTTGATGTATTGAGCAGCAGCTGTTTGGGAGCCCGTTCTAGCGGACTCACCACCGTTATCGATCAGATGAATCCAGCGCTGATGGGCTCACTATGATGATGTCGCTCATTAGTGCGCCACAAATTAAATGACTATTTGACCCCCCCTGAAAAAGCCACAAATCATGTTTGACTCTGCGTCCGATTAAATTGAAAGCGTAATCAATACACATTAGCCCGGGCGTTCGATTCCATCTCCATTTGTCATTGGGCGGCCTCTTGTTAACATGGGTGTGTATGGACACACTTCACCCACTGGACTGATCATCAGCCTCACACCAGGGGGCTTCAGACGCCTCAGAAGGGCTTCTGTACCTCAACGGGAATCCTTACGTTGAATTCATTGCACCACTGCATCTTCTACGCTTATGTCCTGTTTTAACCACAGTGCACATTGGGAAAATATTATATCAAAATATTAAATTATATCTATTTTATTACACATAAACATTGTTTAGATGCATATCTATATCTGAGCTGGATGTATGGAGTGAAGATGGGGGGGGCAGGGGCCCCAGGGAGGGGGGCCAGGGGCCCAGGAGGGGGGCCAGGGGCCCCAGGGAGGGGGGCCAGGGGCCCAGGAGGGGGGGGGGGGGGCCTCAGAGGTGCGGGCGGGACCACAACAGAGACTTGTAGGTGTCTTTTGTTTGGCACTCACAGCTCTCGATCTCCAGGGTGCAGTTCTGCTCGTCCAGCGGGTAGCGGCGCAGGTCCATCATACAGGCGGCCGTGGTGGTGATCCTGGAGAGGGGGAGAGGGGGAGAGGGGAGAGAGGGGAGAGGGGGAGAGGGGAGAGGGGAGTGGGGGAGAGGGGGAGAGGGGCAGAGGGGAGAGGGGGAGAGGGTTAGCAGGGTGGAGGAGGGGGAGAGGGGTAGTGAGACAGCGGACGTAGTTCTTATCCTGACGGTCCTGGGAGTCAATGCATCCTGAGCATGGCTGGGCAGTAGGTAGGCCTCAAACCCCTAACCCGGGCGGTGTTGAGGCCTTGCACTACCGATGAGCTAGACACGGAATCAGATCCCTACGCTGACCGTGCCAATGCCTTGCTAACCAGTTGAGGCAGACCGGACCAGTAAGGTTTTAAACCGTGGCCTTATTTACTAGAAGTCTCTGGTTTGGACCGGTTTCGTCTGATTTGGTGTCAAACAGAATCAGACCAAATTCTCGTTCCCCAAACCTATCCTCTGCACTCTGTGATTGGCTGCAGCTCTGACCGCACAACAGGAAGTGAGTAGTGGCGCACCTCCTTCCTAGTCTTCCATTCAAAAAGATGATCTTCCACATATGCAGACGTGATGATGTGGTGATGGAACACAACGGAGGATTGGAGCGGAATCGTCCTCCAGGACATGTGACATGTTTTAACACGTGTTACGTAATGAAGACATCACGCTGTTGGCCTTTCATGACCTTCCCCCCATGTACCACATGCACACGGACACGCTGAATATATTTACATCCAGAGAACGGGGGTTGGATGCCCGGGAGGGGGTTGGGTGTGAGGGATGAGTAGAGAACCAAATACTACAATATTCCACTCAGAGTACGATGTGAAGGAATGCTTACAGCAGCACAAAACCCTAGGTGCCATGACAACCAGCCCCTCTCCCGTTATCGATTACCAGGTTAAATATACTTTATTATATTCTCATGCGCTCCCGTAGGATTGAAACAAGAATGATTTTATTAAGATTAAAAAATATTGCAGAGCAATATGGAAATGTAATTATCTTTTATTCAGATCAATCTCTGTCACACGTACACAAGGTTTTCTAAATTGATTTTAGATCCTTATTCCTTTTTCCGCGCTGCTGACGTGCAGGAGTGCGGCGTTATGAATGATGGAGGCCCCGCCTCTCTGTGGCCATAAATCCTGTTGCCGTGCAGGAAGGCGTCGGAGGAGCCCAGCCGCGCTGCTACGGCGGCGTTTAGCTGAAATATCTTATACACAGATAAATAATTCACCCCGAGCGCGGCTCATTGTCAGCGCTCCGTCGACAGCGTGTTCCTACACGGCCAAGGTGTGGAGCAAGCAGCTCACCTCGGAGCTCCGGTCTGCTGGGGAATCGACTGCTGCTGAGACCACGCACTAAATATTTACACCGGAGCTCCTCTCACTCAACCTGGGACTCCTCCTAGGAGGAATCATCTGCAGCACAGACCACAGACCAGACCACAGCACAGACCACAGACCACAGATCACAGACCACAGACCACAGACCACAGACCAGACCACAGCACAGACCACAGACTGCAGACCACAGACCACAGCACAGACCACAGACCACAGACCACAGACCACAGCACAGACCACAGACCACAGACCAGACCACAGACCACAGACTGCAGACCACAGACCACAGCACAGACCACAGACCACAGCACAGACCACAGACCACAGACCACAGACCACAGACCAGACCACAGCACAGACCACAGACTGCAGACCACAGACCACAGCACAGACCACAGACTGCAGCACAGACCACAGACCACAGACCACAGCACAGACCACAGCACAGACCACAGACCACAGACCACAGACCGCAGACCACAGCACAGACCACAGACCACAGACCACAGACCACAGACCACAGACCACAGACCACAGACCACAGACCAGATACCACAGACCACAGACCAGAGACCACAGACCACAGCACAGAGAGATGAAAAATGTATACGAGCAAAATAAAATATAATGAAACAAAAGATTAGCGTTAGCAGTGTAGTCTTAGCGTGAGCAGTGTAGTCTTAGCGTTAGCAGTGTAGCCTTAGCGTTAGCAGTGTAGCCTTAGCGTTTGCAGTGTAGTCTTAGCATTAGCAGTGTAGCCTTAGCGTTAGCAGTGTATTAAAAATGAATAAAAATAAGAAGTAAACACTGTAAAAAAAAAACAATCTATTATTATTATTAAGGTTAGCAGTGTAGTCTGTCAGGTTTCTATTATTAGCTGTGTTCATCCCTTTTGTTTTTCTATTTTCTGATCAGCCCTGTCAATTAAATTTATTTTGTTTTAAAAATAAATTGCAGGGTTATTATTATTATTTTGACATGTTGGATGGATTGTGCATGTTCCCATCTACGATGCCCACGTATAGACGTCCAGCGCGCCCCCCCCCCCCCCCCCCCCCCCCCCCCCCCCATGTGTAAGACATGATATGCAGTTATGTTTAAAATATAGAGTCCACTGAGTTGTGTGCGTGTTGAAAGCTATAGCTTAAGGGACGAGGCAGCCCTGTTAAATGAACCACGTCCATTCTGTGAATGATGCTGTCGTTGAATATAATTGGAAAACAAAATATGTCGTTCCCCCCCTACTCGGCGCACACACACACACACACACACACACACACACACACACACACACACACACACACACACACACACACACACACACACACACACACACACACACACTCACACACACACACACACACACACACAGAATACACTGAAAGTCGAATGGTGGGAAGGTACTGGGAATGTACTGGGAAAATTATTATGACCTTTATTTACCCAGGCAAGCAAATTAGGAACAAAATTCAAATTTTCAAGGAAGGGAGGATACTATGAAGGAACTAGGAATCTAGGAATGCACTAGTAGGAGTATACTAGGATTTAACTAGGAGGAGGATACTAGGTAAGGATGGTAGGATGGTGAAGAAGAGCCACTGAGGATAAGGGAGGCATGTGTGAGGGAGCAAAGAGGATGAAGAGAAGCAGAAGAGAGAAGCGCTCAGAGGAACGTCCTGTTTCTTTATGGCTCCCATTGATGCGGAGACGCTTTCTGCAGCAGCAGCTCTGCATTCAGACGCTCTGTATTGTGTTGCTATCTCCCGCCTTCCTCTCTACCGAGGACCAGGAACTATTGATACGTCGGCATGGCATTAACCAACTCGCCGATCGCAACTGAATTACCCCAGGAGTTGTTCCAGGAATGCAGTCTCAGGCGTTTGCGGACTGGGTTGCGTATACGGAGGCCGTGTTGATTCTTTAAATAAGAGACCTATAGAGAAGACGTATGGCACAAACCTGCCATAAAAATGTGCACACGCCGTGCGGCCCCCTCAGAACTGCAAAGGAAGCGCGATCCGGAATAAAAAGCACAAAGTCAGCCCCCTCTCGCTGATGGAGTTAAAGCCAGAGTTATCGGGGATTTCTATAGACGTCGTGTTTTAAATTGATGTTTACGCTTCTGTCAGCACAACAGATTCAATTAGGAGCGAGGCAATGTTTTACAAACACATGTTCTCTATTATTCTAATGATGCGTGGACACATACACACACACAACTACACACTGGAAACAACATTGTGTATATACTCTTTATAATACGTTACGAGATTAGTTTGTTTGAAGACTTTGAACTTTTCTTCTTGGAAATGAAGTATCAGCAAACTGTTTTCATCATCAAAAACGTTTACTTTCTAACTAACGTGAGGTCTAGAGATGATCTAGAACCGGTCTAGTATGATCTAGAACCGGTCCAGTACGATCCTGAACCGGTCTAGTACGATCTAGAGACGGTCTAGTACGATCTAGAGCCGGTCTAGTACGATCTAGAACCGGTCTAGTACGATCTAGAGACGGTCTAGTACGATCTAGAGACGGTCTATTACGATCTAGAGCCGGTCTAGTACGATCTAGAGGTGGTCTAGTACGATCTAGAGACGTCTAGTACGATCTAGAACCGGTCTAGTACGATCTAGAACCGGTCTAGTACGATCTAGAGCCGGTCTAGTACGATCTAGAGGTGGTCTAGTACGATCTAGAGACGGTCTAGTACGATCTAGAACCGGTCTAGTACGATCTAGAACCGGTCTAGTACGATCTAGAGACGGTCTAGTACGATCTAGAGACGGTCTAGTACGATCTAGAACCGGTCTAGTACGATCTAGAGCTGGTCTAGTACGATCTAGAGGTGGTCTAGTACAATCTAGAGATTGTCTACGTTCAATCTAGTTGCGGTTTCAGTGCGATCTAGAGCCGTTCTAGGTAGAATCTAGAGGCGCTAACCCCTGACCTAGCACGGCGGTCAATGAGTCGTCTCTCTGCACACTCTGCAGATCCCGACGGACCATCGATCGGGTCCATCAGCGATCCGTCTGTCTCTCCAGAGGGGCGTGGCCTCACCAGGTGAGGCCCCGCCCCTCTGGAGAGACAGACGGCGTGTGCAGTGGCGTAGGTCTGACCCCAACCGAGGACAGGATGTCCACTAACGCCTGGCCCCTATCCAGACCGGGCTCTAGGGAGTCTCTCTCTCTGGACGGAGGAACGCTTAGCACACATGAATATACAAGATGATGAAATGTTTCCTATGTTTTAATCAAAACCTTTTCTCCTCATTAATCATGAATGAGGAGCAGGCTGGGGAAGCGGTCAGAGAGTCTGACTCCATGAGAGGTTGGGACTGCAGCCCTAACACACCCCAACCCCGCCGGGTCATCAATGAGGACTGTCTCACCCCGACCGGGTCATCAATGAGGACTGTCTAACCCCGATCGGGTCATCAATGAGGACTGTCTCGCCCCGACCGGGTCATCAATGAGGACTGTCTAACCCAACCTGCTCATCAATGAGGACTGTCTAACCCCGATCGGGTCATCAATGAGGACTGTCTCACCCCGACCGGGTCATCAATGAGGACTGTCTCACCCCGACCGGGTCATCAATGAGGACTGTCTCACCCCGACCGGGGCATCAATGAGGACTGTCTCACCCCGACCGGGTCATCAATGAGTACTGTCTAACCCCGACCGGGTCATCAATGAGTACTGTCTAACCCCGACCGGGTCATCAATGAGTACTGCCTCACCCTACCTGCTCCTTAGGGACATGTATCTGAACTCACTGTCTAACCCTACCTGCTCCTTAGGGACCTGTGTCTGAACTCACTGTCTAGCCCCTACCTGTTCCTTAGGGACCTGTGTCTGAACTCACTGTCTAACCCTACCTGTTCCTTAGGGACCTGTGTCTGAACTCACTGTCTAACCCTACCTGCTCCTTAGGGACCTGTGTCTGAACTCACTGTCTAACCCCAACCTGCACCTTAGGGACCTGTGTCTGAACTCACTGTCTAACCCCTACCTGCTCCTTAGGGACATGTATCTGAACTCACTGTCTAACCCCTACCTGCTCCTTAGGGACCCGTGTCTGAACTCACTGTCTAACCCGACCTTCTCCTTAGGGACATGTATCTGAACCTACTTTCTAGAGAGAGAGAGATGGATACATAGATCAATAGATAGATAAATAAAGAGAGAGATATAAAGAGATACACTGATACACTCTAACAGAAAGATTAAGAGTAAAGTAGATTGAATAGAATAATAAAAATAGATCATGTTTGCATGGAAGACCAAGAAGAATGTCAGAGCACAAGGTTTAGAAACTTCAGAGCCATATTGAGATTGCAATCGCTCAAAGAAAGTTTCCTGTTTTAACAGTTCTCTATTTTTCATGTATTTATAGTTTTTAACCACGCTGTGTGTGTGTGTGTGTGTGTGTGTGTGTGTGTGTGTGTGTGTGTGTGTGTGTGTGTGTGTGTGTGTGTGTGTGTGTGTGTGTGTGCGCGCGCGCGCGTGTGTGTGTGCGTGTGTGCGTGTGTGCGTGTGTGTGTGTGTGTGTGTGTAGGTGTGTGTGTGTGTGTGTAGGTGTATGTGTAGGTGTGTGTGTGTGTGTGTGTGTGCGCGTGTGTGTGTGTGTGTGTGTACCGGTGTGTGTGTGTGTGTGTGTGTGTGTGTGTGTACATGTGTGTGTGTGTGTGTGTGTGTGTGTGTGCATGTCTGTGTGCGTTTATGTGTGTGTATATGTGTGCGTGTGTGTGTGCACGTGTGCCAGGGTCAAACGAAGATCCTAAAATAGCCATTGATTGAACATCAGCTGCTGTAGATCAAGACCTCCTGTTGGAGGGGGGGGGGGGGGGGGGGAGATATGGGACAGTGAGGAGGAGGTGGTGGAGGAGGAGGGGTTGAGATACGAGTCAGTGAGGAGGAGGAGGTGGAGGAGGAGGGGTTCAGAGGTCAAAGAGGAGGAGGAGGTGGAGGAGCAAGAGGAGGTGGTGAAGTATGGGACAGGAAGGAGGAGGAGATGGAGGAGCATTAGGAGCAGGAGGTGCTGGAGATATGAGATGCAGGGTAGGAGAGAAGCGATGAGGAGGAGCAGGAGAGGAGGAGAGGGTAGACCGGGGGAGGTGTTGTTGTGTGATGGAGGAGGGAGCCATCTGCCGTCGTCCTGACCGGGACCCCTGAGGTCTCTGAGGACCTGGCTACCGTCAGCTGAGACACGACCACACAACATACGAGCTCCTGAGGACTCAGAGCTACTAGTGACTCAGAGCTGCTCCTAGTGACTCAGAGCTGCTCCTAGTGACTCAGAGCTGCTCCTAGTGACTCAGAGCTGCTACTAGTGACTCAGAGCTGCTCCTAGTGACTCAGAGCAGCTCCTAGTGACTCAGAGCTGCTCCTAGTGACTCAGAGCTGCTCCTAGTGACTCAGAGCAGCTCCTAGTGACTCAGAGCAGCTCCTAGTGACTCAGAGCTGCTCCTAGTGACTCAGAGCAGCTCCTAGTGACTCAGAGCTGCTCCTAGTGACTCAGAGCTGCTCCTAGTGACTCAGCGCTGCTCCTAGTGACTCAGAGCAGCTCCTAGTGACTCAGAGCTGCTCCTAGTGACTGACCCGGGGATTCCATCGGATGCGTTGCGGCACGGAACGGCTGCAACTCTGCCCTGCTTGCATTTCCACCGGGCGCATTACGGCAGCGCAACGTGCGTTGCGAGCCAGCCGTATTCACGCGAGATCACGAGATCACGCGATAATCCTAAACCTAATGTACTCACCTTCCACTCCCAAAACTACTGCAATTAAATGCCACGCTTTGTCCTTCCGGCCATTGCCCTTATAAAAAGGATGATTTGGTACATAAATGAAGTTGTGATAGGCTACATGAGCTGAGTATTGTGTTTTATTTTGAAAATTGACCGGATGCTCTATGGCTTTTACTTTTTCACTTCCTGCCCTGCTTACTTACGCTTAAATTACCTTCTTGTAATGATTCTTACACATATAAGGCCTTCCTGGATCCTACCTTTGCCCAAATTAGGCCTTCCTGGTTCTTGCGGTTCCTACCTCAGCCCATATAAGGCCTTCCTGTATCCTAAGATTCCTACCTCAGCTCAAATAGAACCTTCCTGGTTCCTACCTCAGCCCATATAAGTCCTTCCTGGATGATAGGGTTCCTACCTCAGCCCATATAAGTCCTTCCTGGTTGCTAGGGTTCCTACCTCAGCCCATATAAGGCCTTCCTGGTTGCTAGGGTTCCTACCTCAGCCCGTACAGCACGGTTCCGTCCGGGTGCAGGCGGATCATGCGGTTCTTAACGGTGACGCCGTGCAGGAAGGACTTCTTGTCGTTCAGGAAGTAGGTGTCGGGCAGCCAGAGCTGGTCGGCCACGCGGTTGTCCAGCGTCAGGTTCAGGCTCATCTCATTGTACGCCAGCCGCTTGTCCCGCCAGCTCTGCTGGAAATACATGGTGATGGTGTAGTCCTGGAGAGAGAGGAGAGGAGCACCGTGAGCTAATGCTAACACACGCTAATGCTAACATAGCCCCGTCGTAGGGTGGTGTAGTCCTGGAGGGAGAGGAGAGGAGCACCGTGAGCTAATGCTAACACACGCTAATGCTAGCATAGCCCCGTCGTAGGGTGGTGTAGTCCTGGAGAGAGAGGAGAGGAGCACCGTGAGCTAATGCTAACACACGCTAATGCTAACATAGCCCCGTCGTAGGGTGGTGTAGTCCTGGAGAGAGAGGAGAGGAGCACCGTGAGCTAATGCTAACACACGCTAATGCTAACATAGCCCCGTCGTAGGGTGGTGTAGTCCTGGAGGGAGAGGAGAGGAGCACCGTGAGCTAATGCTAACACACGCTAATGCTAACATAGCCCCGTCGTAGGGTGGTGTAGTCCTGGAGAGAGAGGAGAGGAGCACCGTGAGCTAATGCTAACACATGTTAATGCTAACATAGCCCCGTCGTAGGGTGGTGTAGTCCTGGAGAGAGAGAAGAGGAGCACCGTGAGCTAATGCTAACACACGCTAATGCTAACATAGCCCCGTCGTAGGGTGGTGTAGTCCTGGAGAGAGAGGAGAGGAGCACCGTGAGCTAATGCTAACACACGCTAATGCTAACATAGCCCCGTCGTAGGGTGGTGTGGTCCTGGAGAGAGAGGAGAGGAGCACCGTGAGCTAATGCTAACACATGCTAATGCTAACATAACCCTGTCGTAGGGGGGTGTAGTCCTGGAGAGAGAGGAGAGGAGCACCGTGAGCTAATGCTAACACATGCTAATGCTAACATAGCCCCGTCGTAGGGTGGTGTAGTCCTGGAGAGAGAGGAGAGGAGCACCGTGAGCTAATGCTAACACATGCTAATGCTAACATAACCCTGTCGTAGGATGGTGTAGTCCTGGAGGGAGAGGAGAGGAGCACCGTGAGCTAATGCTAACACATGCTAATGCTAACATAGCCCCGTCGTAGGGTGGTGTAGTCCTGAAGGGAGAGGAGAGGAGCACCGTGAGCTAATGCTAATACATGCTAATGCTAACATAGCCCCGTCGTATCGGCTAGTGTAATCCTGGAGAGAGGAGAGAGGAGCAGCATGAGCTAATGCTAACACAGATTGATCTAATGCTAATACATGGTGATGGTGTAGTCCTGGAGAGATGGGAGAGGAGCACAGTGACCTGATGCTAATGCTAACATAGCCCCGTCGTATCGGGTGGTGTAGACCTGGAGAGAGGAGCAGTATGAGCCAATGCTTACATAGCCCAGTCAGATCGGGTGGTGTAGCGTACAGCGCTAACTGAGCTAATGAAATACTAACAAAGCCCGTCGTATCGGGTGGTGTAAGGTACTGCGCTAACTGAGCTAATGCTAACACAACCCCGTCAGATCGGGTGGTGTAGGGTACAGCGCTATATGTTTCTTTATTTGATCATATCCTTGTCTTCTACTTAGGAGAATGAAAAATATAAATAAATCTCTCAATGAAACCTTGCAGATCCAAACCGAGCAGATGACAAAGAAGAGGGAAAATATCAGTTTGGGAGGAAGGACTCGTTATAATCCCTGTTTTCCCAGATAAAAGCAGTCCTAAAATTAGTTGTTTTCATAGATGGCACGTATTTTAAAAATATTATTTTTTCCTCGATAAAAGCACCACAGAAGTCCAATATAACTGAGTTCTTATGACGTGTTCTTGTACATCCAGTCTTATAGTTGTGGACTGCTAAGTGGAGTGAGGAAATGTGAGTTATTCAGCTAGACATAAAATGACCTACATATCTCATATCACAGTCTTGTCTTGTCCTATTAAAGGCGTATCCAATACAAACACCACACACACACCCATGAGGCAGTAGACCCTGCTTCTTCACCTTAAATACTCAAACATACATATTCCCATGCTGATTTATATTGTAATGTTTACAAAATTAAATTTAAAAATATTTATTTTACATTTACGTACTAAATAGTAGAATTTATATTAACGCTGGAGTTGGTGTGGTTTTCGGGTGTTAAGATCAAAGTTGATTTAATGTAATGTAAATTTATTTGTCAAGCCCATTTAAAAAACAACAACAGTTGACCAAAGTGCAAAAAATATATTCAATGTATTTAACAAAATATTGAAACAATAAAGTCAAGCTAATACTTGTGTGTGGTTGTGGAAAAGGGGAAGGCTACCCACTCACCATGTTGACTTCAGATATCGAGTCGATGCTGGCGATGTTGATGCTCATTCCTACGATCACTGGAAGACCTAAAAGAGAGCAGGCATAAGAAGAGCAGAGAGTGGTTACCAATACATCCTCAACTCTCCTACATTCAGGGAAAGACCTTGAATAACACTGGTCCAAACAACTAACCATGCTACTATCAAAGCTAAGTGGCTAACCCAAATCTAACAGAACATACATAGAACATACATACATCGACAAAATGTATCCACAAACAAAAGGGGTCATTCTTTTACATTTAGAAACATCGGACAACAAGTTGGCAATTTGATCCGTTGATTCAAACAAAAGAGCTTTTTGTTGAAAAGCAGCAACATTTGATTGGAAGAAAATATATGGAACCGGCCTTGAACTGCAGTGGAAATTAAAGAGAGAGATCGTCAGCTAAAAGCCATCATGTCGACACGTAGAAGACTTTTCTCCATAAACTGCTACAACAGTGTTTCGGCGTACAGCTGTGCGTTTCATCCATCCTGTCCTGGAGGAGATGGGAGCCAGCGGGGGCCATCCTGTTCTAGGCCAACATACACCCAGCCGCCCCCTCTTCACTCAGCCCGCATGTAAGAGCATCCCGCTAATTCAGTTACGGGGACGGAGTTAGCAGCGAGTCAAGCGATGTCAGGCCCAGGGGGGTGGGGGTGGGGGGGGGGTGAGGGGGGGGGGCGGCGGTCTCACCGCGGGCGAGGTGGCGTCCGACCCCCCTGAACTCTGAGCGCGTGCAGATCTCCACGCCGTCAATCCTCACATCATCACCGTTACCGCCCGCCGCCTGGCACCGGGCCAAGGAAAAGACAAGTTGCGGCAAATATTCCAATCTCTGGAGGAAGGTCACCGCCCGCCCCCCCCCCCCCCCCCCATCCATCTCCCACCTCCTCGGTGTCACCGCCGGGAAACGGACTAATAAATAAGGGCATGCTGTGGTCCCGGGCCGGCACCCGCTGGGCAGGGAGCAGATCCATCACCGCGATGAGCACTTATCACTTAGAAAGCCCCGTCACTGAGACAATGCTTCATTCAGACGACTGCTGTTGTTGTGGGCGTACGTACACACCGCCTCGCATGTCGTCCCAGCATGCATTAGGGCCGGGAGAATGCTCTTCTGTCAGAGCATAAATCCAGATCGTCCTCATGGCCAGCGAGCCAATAGGACGGTTCTACCATGCGTACGTTTCAGGACCTTTTAAACTCTGCTTTGGTCACGGACCACCTAGTACACGTGCTAGGAACACTCCCTCACAGGGTGATACTGTACGCTACTCCTCAGTTAACCGGGGTTCATATAAAGCGACTTACAGCTAAGTCAGACATAGGTATGAGGGAACTAGGAGGTAAAGGTAGAAAGGGGACATTGGGGATCGAACCCTGAACCTTTCCCCAGTGAGTCAAACCCCCTCACTAGGCGATCGGAGACTATCCAGTCTGCGATCTAGAGCCCATATTCATCCAGCATCCATCTTAGTGGTCATTAGGGCGGAGTGGGAGAGCCTTCTAGAATGTTTGGAATCCACGACGACTATATTGAACATGTTTAGCTCTGCGTTCGTTCCATTTCTGACCCAGGCAGCATTTAAAACCTGCTTCAGTTGAGTTGCCATGGTTTTCCCCCCGAAGGTTCTAGAAGGTTCCCCCTGCCGCTGGGAGGACGAGGTCTGTGGTCTCCTGTGTCCTTCAGGAGGTCTGTGGTCTCCTGTGTCCTTCAGGAGGTCTGTGGTCTCCTGTTTCCTTCAGGAGGTCTGTGGTCTCCTGTCTCCTTCAGGAGGTCTGTGGTCTCCTGTCTCCTTCAGGAGGTCTGTGGTCTCCTGTCTCCTTCAGGAGGTCTGTGGTCTCCTGTCTCCTTCAGGAGGTCTGTGGTCTCCTGCCTCCTTCAGGAGGTCTGTGGTCTCCTGTGTCCTTCAGGAGGTCTGTGGTGTCCTGTGTCCTTCAGGAGGTCTGTGGTCTCCTGTCTCCTTCAGGAGGTCTGTGGTCTCCTGTCTCCTTAAGGGGACAGCGAGCTGTGGAGCTCTCCGTCCGGGCCGCGTGGACCAGGTTCCAGCGACTCTGGAGGAAGGCGGTTATGGTGCAACGGCCTGAAACCCTTCCCTCCCTCCCTCCCTCCCCCCTCTCCCCCTCAAACAGAGAGGGACCCGAGGTCGTGCAGAGGTCCACACGACACTGGCACTTCATCACTAATGTAGGGCAGAACCTCCCCCCCTCCCCCTGCTCTCCTCTCACATGACACCACGACCGTCCAGCCTCACACTTCCTCCTCGGCCCGACATCACTTCCTCTCTCGCGCGGCGACGGCACTATGGATATGCGTGTGAGGCTCGTCCGATGAGGATGTATTATGCATGCCGGCCGCCAGATTATGCTCGGTGACATTTGCCCCGTCTCCCTGGATCGGGGGGAGGGCACCCAGGGTATTTATACCCCTCGGGGGAGAGGAGGCTCTGTGCTGCTGACCTTTGACCTGCACATTATCGTTATTCTGATTTATCCGTTTCTAATCTTATTTATTGTATTTGTCTCAGACCTTTTCTTGGGTACTCCTGAAGACAAATCTAAGACATTACTATTTTAAAAACTGTTATAATATGATATCACTGTATCGTTGCATTAATATAATGATTATTATGATAATAAGTCCTCAGACCACCCAGGACAGCAGAGATTATTACATATCAACATAACTGTATTGTCATTTGTACTCTGAATGGCGCGGTCGCTGGTAATGGCGCCGTTCAATAAGCCACTGGCAGCAGCTCTGAGGGTAGATAGACCCGCTGGGCCTGCGTCTGGAGGAGAAAGGTTAGGAATTAGCATATTCCTCTCCCACCATTTGCATATCATTGCATATAAAACCCTGAAGGGTTTAAGGTCGCAGAAGCTCCGCCCCTTCAGCGCAGAGCGGCGGTGGTCCTATGAGGGAGACATCTGCACGCGGACGTCACGAGACAAACGCCCGCCGACCTCACTGCCAACCTCGTCACCGAGTGGTGACATCACCAACATCCCATCGGAGAAGGACTCCGCGGCTGTCTGAAGCACCAGGTGTCCCCTTCCTGAATCCTACGCCGTCCAGAGCCGGCGTGGTCGTGGCGGGACAGACGGGAGGCGATGCAGGAGCCGCTCAGAGCAGACGAGGGACAGAACGGGAACATGGGACATGGCGGTGTTCGGTACGACATGGCTCTGGGAACACCAGCCCTCCGACTCCTCGGTCCGGTTTCATCAGCGACTTCCTCCCACCCCCGCTCCGCTCTTACAGTATTGATCGAGGAGGCCGGGGGGCCGGGGGGGGGTCCGGGGGGGGGGGTCCCGGGGGGGCCGGCCTCAGACCCACTGCCTCCATTAGGGCGCCTCCAAGCTTGGCCTCACTCTGGACTCCAAACTACCAGCGAGCGCACAGACCTTGACTGAAAGCCTCGGTCCTTCCACCGACGCCGCTTCCCTCCGCCTGCTACAATAAATGCCCTTCAGTGTTTCCATATTCCCTGACCCATCACTTTCTCAAATAAAAAATAGAAAGAACCATCACAAAAAAAAAATGTGAGACCATTTTCCAGCACCCCGTGAAAGCAACCAGAAACAGTTTCCCCCAGAGATGTCAAAGTACATTCGTTCACGAGATGAAAACAGAACGCGGAGAAAGTCCCTCTCTCCCTCCATCCCCCCCTCTCTCTCTCTCTCTCTCTCTCTCCCTCTCCCTCTCGCTCCCTCTCTCTCTCTCTCCCTCTCTCTCTCTCCCTCTCTCTCTCTCCCTCTCTCTATTGCTTTCTATTTCTCCAGCTCTGCATATTTTGACCCGGCTTCAGTGAAACAGAGGAATCCACTTTGTCACTATACAGCCTCCGAGAGTAAAACCATTACCCGCGACCGCGCTTCACAAGACGGGGAAAGGGGGAAAATACGACACTTCAGCAAAAGCACATTGAAGTAGTCTCCTGTCAATTTGGCCTAACTTAAAACACGCTGTAGAGGCAAGAATTTAAAAGGAAACCACCGCATTCGGCACAAACAGCTAACCCGCGACGGACAGAGAGTGATGCTGCCGGCGTTGTATCAGCGTTATTGAACGATAACTCAAAAGCAGGACAAGATTGTTCGCTGTGTGACGATGGCAAAAATAAAAAACTGGTGGCGTTTGGCCGTGTTCCTACAGAGGTGCGTCTCCTCACGCCAGCCGACACACGGCGTAGCGCCCTGTTGATCACGCCATGCCCTCGATTCAGTCGACTCAAATGTAGTGGGGCCCCCACACACACACACACACACACACACACACACACACACACACACACACACACACACACACACACACACACACACACACACACACACACACAGACGAAAACCTTCTGATAATCAACTCATTGCTTAGCAACAGTGGTTCCATAGCAACTGTGGAGTATTTTCTGTGCTCTCCCTGTTCAGCAGCACGGTGTGCTGGCTTCAGCCGGTCTGTGTCCACATTAGGTTTTTTTAAACGCTACGGTATGATTTCTGTTGAGATATCTTTATGGGAGACAAAAAAAACGCATTGGATGAACCAACTTGCTGTCTCACACTACATGCCGTAAATAACCCCTCACCACCATTTCCTCCATCATCACCACGTCACCAAAATGGTGGAGGGAAGGGGGCTGCTTTGATCTTCTTTGTGTTGTGTTTGTGTTTGCTTTCGGTCGATCCCACATCCTCTAAACTCCCGCTCCACGTCTGTGGAGGGCGATTATAGTGAAGTGTAAATGGGACGTTTAGATTATACATTTACTTTGATTCTACTCTCATTTATTAAACAGTGGCAGAGAAGACACCAAGGTCTTAAGAACAGAGTAGAGACAAAGGTCTGAAGAACACAGAGACGCACTTGACGACCCACCAGAAAGCTAACCCCAATAGAAACACTAGTTTAAACCCTGATAGAAACACTAGTCTAAACCCTGATGGAAACACTAGTCTAAACCCTGATGGAAACACTAGTTTAACCCTGATAGAAACACTAGTTTAAACCCTGATGGAGACACTAGTTTAAACCCTGATGGAGACACTAGTTTAAACCCTGATGGAGACACTAGTCTAAACCCTGATTATAGAAACACTAGTTTAAACCCTGATGGAGACACTAGTCTAAACCCTGATTATAGAAACACTAGTCTGAGCCCTGATAAAAGCACTAGTCTGAGCCCTGATAGAAGCACTAGTCTGAGCCCTGATAGAAGCACTAGTCTGAGCCCTGATAGAAGCACTAGTCTGAGCCCTGATAAAAGCACTAGTCTGAGCCCTGATAGAAGCACTAGTCTGAGCCCTGATAGAAGCACTAGTCTGAGCCCTGATAGAAGCACTAGTCTGAACCCTGATAGAAGCACTAGTCTGCGCCGGGGCATGTCTTGGCGTACATGTGTACCTCATCCCGCCCATGGATAAGAAACAGAGAGCAGGACAATAACCTGACGGAATAACAGAGACACTCTTTTGGTTACAGAACAAAGAGATACTCCCGCTGACGTTGGCTGTTTTTAAGGAAAGGAACACGCAAAGAGAGCAAACAGCTAAAAGGACGTAGTTAATTAGTGATATGAATTGAATAGTAAAAATAATCATAATAACAACATTGTTAAGATGCCTCACGTGTAATGACTATAAATCCTTCCGGTAATGAATCATCTGTTTCATTCCAAGAGTCTATTGTGGTGGAGGAGCATTGATCAATGGAGGCTGCAGGCCGCCTGACACTTTCATGTAAGACACTGAAACACTCCCAAATGGAAACAATAAATCACCCGCAAACCTATTCATCTGTGGAGAATATGACATATTGTGATGGAATAACTGTTTACCGGATGCTGTTTATACATAAAATACACGCTCATGAATATTTATAATCTATACCAGATCAAGGAACACTTTCTGTTCTACTTTGCAGAAGAGCGTTGTTGGAGCGTGGCTCCACTCATGGAAATGGACCGTTTCTAACATGCCAGGTCTGCTGAAAAACGCTGCTTCTGTGGCCAATATTTGCCCCCCCCCCTATGAATTCTTTAGTCCAGAGCCGTACACACCCCCCCTCTCCGGCCGTATGTTCCCGCTCCTATATCGGTCGTAATGTATGGAGCCCAGAGTGCTTTCTGCAAACAGCAGAACTCACTCATGCCAAAGTTCCTGTGCAACCATTTGTATCAAAAGGCTTCCAGGTTTCCATTTTCTCCTCTTTTCATCGTTCCATTTTTGCGCCACAGTTATGAATTTGTTATGAAGGACACAGCCGAGTGTTTCCACGCACCACGCCCGTCCTGATAGTTTTTAGTCGACTGCCGTGGAGCCGTGATGGATGGAAGAATGACCCACAAAGAGCGGAAGAGCGCTGGTCCCACCGACCCAACGAAGCAGCCGTACCGCGAGCAGCGACCCTGGTGGGATTAGACGCCTTTATCCATGAGACCTCCTGCGTCTCACCTGGAGACGCAGGAGGTTAGGGAGCAGTTGGGGGCTGGGGGACATTACCTTAGACCAAACCCAAGACTATATTCTCCCAAAAGCAGAAGAAAGCCCTCCATTACACGTCTGAAGAGCTCTCTGAGTTTGTCCGGGTTGAATATGGGTCCATTCTTGTATCGGTTTGTATTTCCCATTGTGTGGCTTCAAGATGGCCGCCTGCCAGGTTGAAGGTTGGACCACAGCAAGCGCGACAGAGGAGATGGAGTTCAGCGACAAACCGAGAATCCCAGGATGTCTGGTTCCTCCATTATGGGTTCTAAAGGCCCGTAATGTTCCCCAAACCGCCGACTCTCCTGCACTACCCTCTGGAGCGACGTCTGCTGCTCCAACATTTACACGGAGTAGAGAGGAAAAGTAGTCTTAAAAAAGGGTTTGGGAAACATAGAAAACACCTCAAATGAACCATAATGATTTGGATCCTCAGGAACCGAAAACCCAAATAATCCAAACAATAGCGTACGAGAATCATCTTCTACTCCTCATATTTGTCTTCGTGCCAGTCAAAGGACTTCAGCACAGAGATGCTAACTAACTAGTTAGCATCGAAATAGTTTAGCACCAAAAGTTGTGACGCTTTATAATCAAAGTGACTCACACTGAATTCACAAACAGATCATGAACATTCTGAGGGGTGCCTACAGGAAGGTTACGGACATTAAGGAACTGAACCTCAACTATCCTATCCTAACAGTAACTGTGGCGGTGATAGTATAGTCACAGTATAGTAACAGTAGTAGTAATATTGGTAGTAATAGTTTAGTCACAGTATAGTAACAGTAGTAGTAATAATGGTAGTAATAGTCACAGTATAGTAACAGCAGTAGTAATATCAGTAGTCATAGTATAGTCCCAGTATAGTAACAGCAAAGTAATATTGGTACTAGTAATAGTATTGTCCCAGTATGGTAAAAGTAGTAGTAATATTGGTAGTATTAGTATAGTCCCAGTATAGTAACAGTAGTAGTAATATTGGTAGTAATAGTAATAGTTTAGTTAAAGTAAGGGCAACAGTAATAGTGTATTAGTAGTAAAATATTAACAGTAAAAGTAATATAGATAGTAATAATAGTCATATTAAAGTCATAGTCGTCATTATGGTATTAGAAATGATAGTAAAGGTAATGGAGATAGTACTAGTATTAGTAATAGTTGTATTAGTAATAGGGATAGTAAAAGTATTAGCAATAGTAGCATGGATGGTCATCGTATGAGCAATAGTTGTAGTAATGAGGTAATAGTAGCTGCAGTAACAGTATTAGTAATAGTAATATTAATAGTATTAGTAATAGTTAAGCTGATCAGTCCATCATCCACTTGCGATGTCGCAAAATGATGGATTGTGAAATGGCCGCTTCAGAGCTGGACATAACGAGGAGAGGAGATTCCCACCGTTCAATGGATTGATCACCATGACATGAGCCGTCCTTAGAGATAGCCCTAATGCTGTGCAACACACGCGTATACATATATATCTGAGGCATGGGGTTCAGTCATGTGGGGGTTCAGTCATGTGGGGGTTCCTCCTGGCGCCGCGGTCGTTTGTCAGCGGGACGCGAGCGGACGCCGGATCCTTGTTTATCTATCGGCGCCACGGCGACGCCCTGCCCTTGGTCCCCCCCCCCCCCCCCCCGCTGTCAAGGACACGCCTCTCATCAATCACTCAGCCGCCGAGGACCGGAGGATGGGGGGTGAGGGTGAGGGTGAGGGGAGGGAGAGGGTGAGGGGAAGGTTGGAGGGTGTAGGTGAGGGGAGGGAGAGGGTGAGGGGAGGGAGAGGGTGAGGGTGAGGGTGAGGGTGAGGGGAGGGAGAGGGTGAGGGTGAGGGTGAGGGTGAGGGTGAGGGAGAGGGGAGGGAGAGGGTGAGGGTGAGGGTGAGGAGAGGGTGAGGGGAGGGAGAGGGTGAGGGGAGGGAGAGGGTGAGGGTGAGGGTGAGGGGAGGAGGGATGAGGGTGAGGGGTGAGGGTGAGGGTGAGGGGAGCGGAGAGGGGAGGGAGGGAGAGGGTGAGGGTGAGGGGAGGGGAGAGGGTGAGGGGAGGGAGAGGGTGATGGGTGAGGTGTGAGGGGAGGGTGAGGGGAGGGAGAGGGGAGGAGAGGGTGAGGGTGAGGGTGAGGGTGAGGGTGAGGGGTGAGGGGAGGGGAGAGGGTGAGGGGAGGGGGAGAGGGTTGGTGAAGTGAGGGTGAGGGGAGGGTGAGGGAGGGAGAGGGGAGGGAGAGGGTGAGGGTGAGGGTGAGGGGGAGGGAGAGGGTGAGGGCGGAGGGTGAGGGGAGGGTGAGGGTGAGGGTGAGGTGTGAGGGTGAGGTGTGAGGGTGAGGGTGAGGGTGAGGGGTGAGGGGAGGGAGAGGGTGAGGCGAGGGTGAGGGGAGGGGGAGGGTGAGGGTGCGGGTGAGGGGAGGGGAGGTGAGAGAGTGAGGGTGAGGGTGAGGGTGAGGGTGAGGGTGAGGGGAGGCGAGGTAGGGTGAGGCGAGGGTGAGGGGAGGGTGAGGGTGAGGGTGAGGGTGAGGGTGGCGGTGAGGGAGGAGGGTGAGGCGTAGGGTGAGGGGAGGGTGCGGGGGGTGAGGGTGAGGGGAGGGAGAGGGTGAGGGTGAGGGGAGGGAGAGGGTGAGGGTGAGGGTGAGGGTGAGGGTGAGGGTGAGGGTGAGGGGAGGGAGAGGGTGAGGCGAGGGTGAGGGTGAGGGTGAGGGTGAGGGTGAGGGGAGGGGAGGGAGAGGGTGAGGGTGAGGGGAGGGAGAGGGTGAGGGGAGGGTGAGGGTGAGGGGAGGGAGAGGGTGAGGCGAGGGTGAGGGGAGGGTGAGGTGAGGGAGAGGGTGAGGGTGAGGGTGAGGGAGAGGGTGAGGCGAGGGTGAGGGGAGGGAGAGGGTGAGGGTTAGGGGAGGGAGAGGGTGAGGGTGAGGGGAGGGAGAGGGTGAGGGTGAGGGTGGAGGGGAGGGGAGGGTGAGGGGAGGGAGAGGGTGAGGCGAGGGTGAGGGTGAGGGTGAGGGTGAGGGTGAGGGAGGTGAGGGAGAGGTGAGGGTGAGGGTGAGGGTGAGGGGAGGGTGAGGGTGAGGGTGAGAGGGAGGGTGAGGGGGGTGGGTGGGGGAGGGAGAGGGTGAGGGGAGGGTGAGGGTGAGGGAGGGGGAGGACACAGGAGTGGTGAGGGCGAGGGTGGGGTGGGGGAGGG